>NW_028140290.1:0-30713 GCF_965202585.1 Thalia democratica | reverse complement strand
CCGGCAATAGAATTAAAATTTCTTATGAAAGAAAAAGCTGTATTTTACAAGTTGAGAACATAAAAGTTTCATATATTCAATTACACCAACATATTTAAAACCATATTGTTTTTATAAATATGAATGCCTTAAATGTAAGTTTATGTTTTTTATTTTCATAAGGTTAATTTTAGTCACTTTATTGTTAATTTAATCATAACTACCTTTTAACCTTATAGTTGTAGGTAATGTTTGGTTAGAAAAATTAAAGAAAAGTATCTTCCACTTATTTAAATGGTTAATAAACTAAAAACATTGTAGCTTTGGAACTAATTGATGTTAAATTAATTTATTATTTGATTTTTTTTTCCAAAAATTAGATGAAATAGACAAATTTTTTTTCTTATATCCTACTTTTATCAAATTATTTGAATTTTTAAACTTGAAAATAAAGTTTGATTATTATAATTTTTTAAGATTCATTATAAATTATTTTATTAAGACATAGATTTCACTTAAAAGTAATTTGAATATAATTTATTATTTTTGTTTACAAACTTGAAACTACTATTTGCTAAGTAGAAATCTATTTAAAATTTTTAATGTGGCAAATTTATTGAGTCTTTTTTTATTATAATTAGGTAATTTATCTAAAAAAAAATTATACCTGAAAGTTTTAGTGTACAACTCAAGGTTTTTACAACTAGTTTTGTAAATTAAGCAGAGTTGAAACAAGGTCAGGAAAAGTCAGAAAACTCAGGAAAAGCAGAAAAAAAAGACAAATAACAAGAATAGTAAGGTTTTTTTTTTAACAGTCAGGAAGTTTAACTAAATATTAAAAAATACCAGATTTTGTCAGTTTAAATTTACTGAATTCCTTATATTCAAAAACAAGTCTTTGAATGGTAAAGAATTAATTAAAATTCTTTAAAGTGTGATTAAAATTGAAAAAATTTCCAAGAATTTTACAAAATTACTTAATTATTAATGCCTTCATCTTGTAAAATTAAATGAATATCCTTTATAAAACTGCAAAATGTTTCTATTAAAATTTTGTTAAACTACCCTACTTGAACAGACAGTTTTTGTAGGCAGTATGATAATCTGTAGCATTTCTTAGTAAAACAATGATAATACATATAAGTTTATCTAGCATATTTTAAAATTTAATTTTTTTTTTAGGTGAATGAATTATTTCATTTTAATTTAACACTAGGTTTAGTGTTTTGGGTAATAAGTTTATGTGTATAATTTACCTGTTTATAATTTTTTCAAAATTGTTTATATTTAAAAAAAAATTATAAAAGAGGTGAATTTCATGGTTAAGTTTAATTATTTATAGTTTATTGTAGAATAGCTGTCTTTTAATATTTTTACATAAATAAGGGTAAAATATTCACCTCAATATGTTACATGCAATGTTTAATCTTTTCTCTAATAAATAGAACTGTTCTAGATTTTAAAATGTAGTTTAAAAATAAATTTAATTTAAATTAAAATTAATAATTTGCCAAGGTTTATGTTGCACTAATAACAAGGATGAAAAATAGTTTCACCATTATATTGAAAATTTTATTTATAAAAATAATATATATTATTAAATTTTAACTACATTTAAAAATCTAAAAACAATTTTTCATTAACAAATAAACTTGTTTTTAAAGCCTGGCGTTGGTTTAATTGTTCTATTTTTATAGATTGAATTTAACCAAAATTATTATGGCCCATTAAAAAATTGTTGTTAATGAGAAATAAGAGAAAAAAAAAATTGATTTTTAAGATCATAGGAGGATGAATATATTTTTTTAACATTTTGATATTAATTTGTTTTTTTTATTAAGTATAACCATATCATTAATATTTCAAAGAACTTTTCCTGAAAATTTTTAAAATTTAAAAACTTTTATAAATATATTAAGATGTTGAAACATTTAAATTTGTGGTACCTTGAAGAAATTATGTATTTTTTTTAAACACATGATACAAAAAATTATAGTCAATAAACAAAAATGTAAATTAAAACTTAAAATCACAGAAATTTTTTTTTTGTACTTTATAAGTTTTTTTTTTTTAAAGCATTAAGCTAAAGAACTTTATTTTTGTTATAAAAGAAAGAGCTTATGTATAAAATTAATATGATATACTGTTTTAATTTTACATACAAAATGTTATAATAATAAAGTACAATGTAAATTAAAAATTTTAAAAGTTAACTTTTTACTAATTTTATTAAAACAAAAGTAAAAAAAAATAACTAATGAAATTTTAATATAAGGTAAAAAATGTGAAAAAGTTAGCTACAAATTGTTACTTTAGCATTTTAGTTGCTATAGTAAACAGCTGATATTAACAGCTGTAATTAACTGGCATCTTGATTATAACATGACTGCCCGGAACTCTATGATAAATAAATAACTATTTTTCAATTTTATCAATCACTTAAAAGATAAAACATTAAATACCTAAAATAATTGGAAAGCAGAATGAGTTTACCCGTTCGGGTTCTAATGCGTTAAGTAATTTTTGCTTAATGATTTATGTTAAAATATGAAAGAAGAAATATTTAGAAAAACTAGAGATAAACTATTCTATATTATTTCTTTATATTTTTATCAAGTATCTACTAGCTCAAACTTAACAACTACTACCACAACTACAAAAGCTTCAAAGCTTAAAGGATTTCAAAAAAAAAAACAACTTTTGCCAACTAAAAACTTTTATTATAGAAACCATTATTTTTAAACGATATCAAAAGCAGCTAATAAGTACAATGTTAAGAAAAAAAAATTGACACAGTGATTTTATGATAGCCATATGGTGAGTACATTATTGTATATTAACAATTAAGTTTTCTAAGTTACTTCGAATCTCCGGATATTTTTTACCACTTCGGTCTTCTTTAACTGTTAGTCTGGACATACAAGCTTGAATAGATTTTATTATATTGGCTCCCTTAAGATGAACTTTGCCTGAAAATATTTTTAGCACTTCAAAGTTAGGTTTCAAACTCAATAAAAATAGAGTTAATAAAATCGAATCCATAGCGATAATTTATTCGTTACACGCTAGGATTTTTTACAAAACTATTTTTTTATAAAATTTAGTAATTATCAACTACCTATTATTAATCAGGTTTATCTAGTCCAAAAAAAATCAAAAATTAGAGCACAAAAAAAACTATCTCGTAAAATATTTTCAAAATATATTATTTATAATAAATCTCTTTAATTTAACCTTGAATTTATGAAGAAACCTCATTACAATAAAAGCAAAACCCCTAATTTGTTGGTATAATTAATTTTTTTTAAATTTTTTATTTACTAATCGTTCGTTAGATACATTACAATTTCTTTTGAAAACTTAAAGTGTGTTTTTGGTTTTATAAAAAAAAAACTGTAAAATCATTTATGGCAGTCATTTATATCAGGTACGTAACTTAAACAAATCTTCAACGCTGAATTAGATAAAAACTGCCTTTTGATTTCAATTTATTTAACTAAAAGAAACACAATTTTAAACCAAAAGCATAAATCAAAAGCTATTTTTTAGAAAGTTGTTTAGCTGCAAAATTGTTCAATCTATGTCCGGTATAGATATGTATGGTAGGGCGGTAAGAGACAATTAAATTGTTCTTTTATGACATGTAAAAAGTATTAAAAGATTGCTTTAATCGAATATATTTTTTTTATTTCTCTACGATTATCCGTTATGCTAATAATCTAGAAAAAGGATTAGTTTTCTATAAATTTAATAAAAAAATAAAAAAAAAACTATGAAGTTTTTTGAATTATAATCTCTCCTATGTACACATATCATCACGTGTCTATTTTAGTGAATTTTGTTGACAACAACTTTTGAAATTTCAAAAACTTGTCTTTCTAACTCTTTCGTTTTAGCTTTCTGAACTATTATAATAATAAATAAATTGATTTTATTTAAGATAGAATTACTCCTAAACAATTTTGAAATTGATAAATTTTGTTTTATGAATTTTATTCAGATCAGGGGTCAGCAGCCTTTTACAGAAATGGAACAATTTTTAAAGAAAAAGTTGTTCACGTATAAAAACATCTTTCGCGGGCTACTTAAAAAACTGCACTATAAAAAATACTTTATTTCGAACCGAATTGGATAAAATAAGGACTAGTAATTACTGGTTATTATATTAAAAGCCTAATTGTACGCTTTTAACGCGTAAACTTATTTTTTGTTGTTATTAAAATTAATGTCTTTAGGAAGTATATCACGGGCCACAGTTTGCCGACCCTAGTCTAAATTAAAAATTATAATATTTATAAAATAAAATAAACTCTAAACTAGTTTCGAAAATTTTACATGCTTTTTGATAAATATATGTATACAACAGGGTGGCCTAATATTTTTGGCAAATTTTCTCCAGGCTTTCAAAATTTCTTCAAGGTTTTCAAAATTTGTTTCGGGTTTTTTAAAAGTACATCTTTTTTTGACCAGTTTTAGTAAAGAATTAATCTAATATAACTCTAAAAAATATAATTCTAAATTATTTAAAAATTTTGTTAAACATGGAAATTAATTCTAGTTTTATCTTTGATAAAGTTTTGATGTAAACTTTGTAAACTTACAGTTTATTGCTTAACTTATAGAATTAAAAAAAAACAAGAAATTTTAAAATGTATAACGTATAGATGAAATATAGCTAAAAAATAAATTTATTTAAAAAAAGGCAACAAAAAACTTAAAAAACTTTTATAACCACACATAGATATTAGATTACTTAAATTTAAAAATCTTGTACGGTTTTATCAAAGTCTACATCTTAACTATTAAACATAATTAAATAAGAACATTTAACTTAGCTAAATGATACTTATTATAGCAACTTTAAATAAACTAGGCACAACTAATGACTTACAACTTAAAATTTTAGATTTATTATAGCTGTTATAAATACATTGAGTATAAAACATTTAATCAGACATTTTTATTTGGCTCTGCTCTTATTTTGCGCTTGATCTTAGTATTCTATAGCTCTTAGTTTTCTCTCAAGCTAAAATCTATCAAATTGCATCAGTCAGAAATAGGTTCTTGTTGATTGATTTTACATAACATTCAAAACAATGGAAATGCCAGTAAAAAAGTAGTTTCATTAATTAATTTTAACAAAAGGGTTGATCATTCCAATTCGATCATCAAACCACAAGCCTTCAGTAGACTGAGACCGGTTTCGTCCTTATTAGGTAATAACAAAGTTTGCCGATGTTTTTGTTGATTTCATTATTAAAGTAGAAATTTGACTAATAACTTAAGTCTAGAAATGAAAAAAATTACAATTTTTTAATATACCAAAAGTGCAAAAAAAAAAATTAAAAAAAGTACCAGGTATTTTTACAAAATTCCAGATTTTTTCATAAATTTTGTACAAAACTTAAGGTTTTTTCAGATTTGTTTTGCTTAAGTTGGTAAACTCCAGGTTTTTTAGCCACCCTGATATAATTGGCTCTACAACAAGATATATTTATGATCATTTGGTACAAAGTATATGTAAAGTATGTAATAATTTGTATTTGTCTACAATAATAAATTTGATTTTTTTTTTAAATTTAGTATAACCATTAAAAACAAATACTATATTAAAATTATATTTACATTTTTTTATTCATAGCCAATGATTGCACGTTAAAATAATAAAGTTTTTAATAAAGTTTTGTTAAATTTCATTGTTAGCTAATTTTTTTAGTAGGAAGTCTTTTTATAAATTTTTGTATTTTAGATCTTTTTTAAGATAAAAAAACTACTGATAGATACTTTTGTATTTAAACAAATGTTATAAAAGCATAAAATTTACTATAATTATAAAACAAATTTTTTAACTGTACATAATAAGTAAATAAAAAAAAAAAAAAATTTAGTTTAAAATCATTTATAGATAAAATTTAAGTTACACTTAACAATTATTTATAACAGTTAGTAAACTGACCTATTGATTATGACAAGAGAAGTTTGTTTTTAATATTTGAAGTATTAGACAAAATATATCATAAAGTGGAATGGTAAAATTTATAACAAATTAGTTTGTAGTTTTTTAAAAACTTTCCACTAACGTAAAATCACTCACTTTTTGGTTTTTATGTACTAAAGATAACAATGCTGACGCAGAGATTAAATGGATTTGGTTTTCATTATTTTCTAAACTGACAACTAAAAGTGATACGATAGGACCTGTAAAACAATAAAATAACAATAGAAAAAAAAACCTGTGTTTTACCATATAGGAAAAAACTAACTTGAATAACTAATTCTAGGTTTACTTGGCTGATGGAAGCATAAATTTCTGATTATTTTAATAACGTAGTATCCACTTTTAAATATATTAGACTTATGTAGTTCCAACAAAACTAATAGAATGTCTGCAAAATTTTATAAGATGTTTAAATACATAACATAATAACTTTGATAGCATTTTTGTTTCACTTTATATTTTAATTTTCTTTTGTCTAAACAATTTTCACTCGTTCGAAATAATTCAAACGAGATAATTAGTTAATTAGTAAAATCTGTAAAATTTTTATAAAAATGAAAGAAGACATTAAGTTAAACTTGAAATAAAACTGGCATTTATTGTAAAAAAAAACAAATTAAAGCTTATAATTTAAAACTATCTATTTACCGATATCATAAGATTAATAGACGAATTAATTCTAAGGTTAGAAAAATATAAGCTACTTAAAAATATTACAAAGTTAAAACAAATAAAGAAAAATTTGAAAAGCATTTTTGTTAACTTGTTTGTAACTTGTAATTTTTTCAACTAACGTATTTTCAGGATATAATACGTATAAAACAAAGGTTTTCAGAAATAAAAGTACAACAACAGTTTGTTAACTTATAAATTTTTATCTTTTGTATAAACACATATATATTATGACACCTAATAAGATATGTAATAATGTTATAATTAATTCTAGTAGGAAAAAAATACTTTAGATTTTTAAACAGGATATTAATTATTGAATGAACTACAAATACGTCTGTACATAAAGATGAAGAAAAACATTGTCTGGTTGGTATACAAATCAAACATTAGTTTTTTGAAAGCGGCTAAGCTTTGCATTTACATTAACACTCAGTTGTATCCAGCATATATATAAAACAACTCAGTTCGAAGAACTTTAAGTTAGACTTGAGTTTTTATTTTTTAGATTCTACGTATCTAAAAAATTTGGGAAGAACGATAGATTTCATTTATTTTGCATATATATTAAATTCGTTTTACAAAATATAAAAACACCATATCATCAAATTTAATTCATCAAAGTATCTTAAACAATCAAATTGTCTCAAACAGTAAGAAAATAGCACCAGTCACATAAGAAATCAAATAAGAATTTCGAGAATTAGACAAGTGATGTGGTTTATGTTTGCAAGAGTTACGGTTTCATTAATCGTTACATAAGCCAAAGAACAGCTATAATGTTCGACCAATAAAAACATCAACAAAAAAGATGCGATAAAAACAGAAACCGTATGTTTTAGAGCCTTTAACAGCAATATAGAAAAGCTGTTATTATTGATGAGAATAAAACTATCCCTGCAGCAAACTAAGGTAATTTGGCAAAGAAACTATATAAACTTCAGCAGAAAAAGATACCATACAACTAAACAAAAATATAAAAACATGAGCAAAAACTTAAGATGACAACACTGCACCTAAAACGTTATTATCAAGAACCCGTCTTTTAAGACTTTTCAGAAACCAAATCAGACACAAGTTACAAACAAGCTAATGTCAGAAAAGGATTGATAGGACCTTATTCGTTGAATAAAAAAAAATACAATACTGCCTAAAAAAGAATCTGACTAACTAAAAAAATTCAGAAATTTAAATATAAATTAAAAACATTTAAAATTTAAGATATAAACTTAAACATGCAACTTTATGGAATTTTAAAACAAAACGAAACTGTTTTGCTGTGAATATTCGTTACTTTTTCGTTAAATATTTTTTTGTAAGAAATGTAAATAAAAGTTGTTAAATTCATATTCTTATATCCTAAAGCTATTTTTAAAAATTGAAGAATCTAAATTAAACTATAACTAAACTTTTAATGAACAAAAAAAAAACCGAAATAAAACTAGCATGCTAAATGTTTTCTTGAAGTTTTCAACTCAATAAAAGTCTCCAGCTTTTAATACTTATCGTAAAGATTTAAGGTCATATTTTTTTAAGTGTTATTCTTTTGAAAAGAAAAAATCAAAATTTATTTAACATTAAACTGTAGACACTGATGAAAGGATTGTTATTTACTTTTTTTCTTAATCTGTATGTTACAAACTTTTGTTTTATTTTAAACACATTCTTTGAAATTAGAACATTCTAAATTATTTTTATCTGCATATTTTTATCAAAAAATATCACACATATCTTAAAGTTTTTGGGAAACTATTTTTATATTACTTTTGTTTAAAGCTAAAATGTTTTATTATCTAGAAGGAATGTTTTATAGTTAAAAAAAAACGTGTTCTCTAATAATAATAAAATTTATCAATAGTCAACGTTTTTTGTCGTATTTACTTTTACTTATTATAATCCAAACTTTTATATTCTTTTTAATAATATTTTATATATCTAAATTCATTATAACATAATCCGTAGGTAAAACAAAAAATTGTAAGTACTGTTTGTAAAACGTCTTAAAAATACCTTTAATTTTAAGGATATTTTGTTGACCATCAGAATGTGCTGATAAACACAGAATAAATTTAAGCCAGTTTATGAGAAGTACAACGTTATACTTGCTCCGTTTTGAACACTGAACCTTGTCAGCTACTGCTGGAAACAAATCCATCAAATTTGCCTGTTAAAAAAATTAAAAACTATTAAAATTAAACAAGAAAAACTTTTTTTTTGTAATTTTATTTAGTTTTTTAATTGTGTTTTGCATAAAATTTTGGTTAATAATTTTTTTTAGATATGAAAGCATATAATTGATAAAACTAATGATTAGTTAGTATTTTTAATACCAGAAACTATATTAAATACAATTTACAGAGCTGTCTTTGAAGAAAAATAACTTGCTTTAAAAGTTATTGTTAAGCTAAGTTTATTAAAATACTACATAACTTTAATTGTTTAAACAAAAATGTTTCTTTAAACAAGAGTCGGCAGAATTTTTCAAGAGACTGACCAAATTAACTAGAAAAAGTCTTTCTAAGGCAACAGTAGTTTTAAAACTTTTATTAAAAAATAAATTCAAATTTTGATACAAATTTTTAGTGAGATTAACTTTAAATATTTTTGACTGTGTACTCAAAACTAAATTAAGAGCAAATTTAAAGTATTATTCATTAAAATAATTAATTTGATTGTTTTCTAGCTAAAAAAAACGTCGCAGGCCACATATTTCTGATTATACCGGCGGGTCACAGTTTGCTTACTTTTGGTTTATAATGTACTAAGTTTAATTTAATTTACTAAGAAAATTTTACTGACGAGGTTTAATTGAAAATTCGTTACAATAAACTTTGTTTTTTATTTTTTTAAATATTTTGCACCGGAAATTAGTATATAAAAATTTTTATTGATAAAACTTTTAAAATAAGTTTAAAAAAATTTACGTGTAAAACATCATTTTTAAAATTAATTATATTAAATCGTGTACAAAACCAAAAATAGATAAATTCGAAGTAATTTGCTACAACTTTGTTAGTCTTATTTTCTTAATTTTAAAAGTATACATTAATTAAATTTCAATTATTTACTTAATTAAGCATAAGTCTTTGTAGGTGTTATATAAATTTATATAGATTAAAATGTTACACAAAAAGCTGTAGCATAATCAATTAATTAAACAGACTTTAGAAAATTAAACAAGGTCGTGGCCTTAAAATTGTATTTTTTTTAGAAAAGTTTTACAAAATAAACAAAAAATTATTACACAGCTTTTTTAAGATAAAACTGTTAAAATTTTAACATAAAATAAATATGTGTTCTACGAACCTTATTTTTAAACATAATTAATCTGACATGTCTACAACTTTTTTAATATAAGTTCACCTTCCAAATGATATTTCTGCATTCAGTAGATACTGAGATGTTATTCATTAATTGAAAACAAGTGTTCAGCATTTTGAAATCACTTTTTGCTTGTACGATCTTAACATGCACGTTTTTACAGCAATCTACAAGAAGACTCATCAAACAAGGACTTTGTGTTCCAGCTTGTAACACAACCGATAAAGATGTGCATGCTGTGTTTTTGATTTTATTTAATAAAAAGTTTTCTATAATCATACCGCACAGTTACAACAGAGAAATTAAGTTTATGTATTATTAAAACATTCGAATATCAATTAAAAAGAAAAAAAAAACAATTGATAGTTTTTAAAAATTAATGTTATTACCTGTTTTTTTTTGCTTCATAACGTAAACAGTGTGAGTTTTACAAACAAAACTTAAAATTTTTTGTGTTTCTTAAACTAGTTTAAAACTGAACTAATTATTATCTTTCAGACCTTATTACAATACTAACATAAACTTAGTATATGTTTGTTAGCAAAAGTAAATTACAATGCGATATCTTTTGCTTTTAATAGTTAAAAATCATAAACTTAAGAATTTAAATAAAACTAAGTTGTCAAATATTGCTTTACTATAAATAAGAACAAAAACAATCTAAACATATACTTTTCTTTACTGTTTTTTATTCACAGCGGAACAGTATATTTTTAAGACATAATTCACTTAAACAAACCAACAATTTATAACAAAAATCCATTAAACTTTTTATGTCAGTTCTAAGTTCACATTTTAAACATTTAAAAAAGTTTTAACTACCACAGTTTACAAAACTGTCAACATTGAACTTTTTTACTACAGTGGAAAAGGAAATCAATAAGGTTCGATCCAAGACATAAGTGCGTACTTTGTGTGATATACGTACTTTGCGTACCGTTTTGAGACAAACTTAACCTTTTCATACCGAATAACAATTGATATCTACTAACTAAAACAAATACACGGTCTATTTTGCAGTTACTAGATTTTTCAAAAAGTAATTGGGTTGCATTTGGATTAATCACTTTAAGAATGTACTTTTGTTCATGAATTTCGTTTGTAACATTAAATATCATGTTTTTTTTTCAAAAAAACTTTTATTTTTTCATTTTCAAGATTTATGCATACCTTACGCAAGCACGTACCTTATCAATGTCTTTAATGTAGTTTAAAAACTGTTCTACATTATTAAAAATTAAACATTGTATTCATTTTAAGATAAAGAAAAAAAGAGGTGTAGTTTTTGATAATAATTAGTTATAGGTGCATTAAAGTTTGTAGCTTTTTCATATTTAATCAATTTAGATAGAAAATTTTGGTTTTATTTTAAAGATATTTCTACACATTTGTAAACTTTATGGGAAAACAACAGAAAGATTAAACTGATTACATTTATTTATAAATAGAAAGGATAAAAAAAATAATCGATATTACAAAAAAAATTAAAATATATTCAACTAAACCTAGACATAGGGTAGTTATGTGGTAGACTAAATATGATAACAAAAACTTGATCTATTAATGTTAAACTTTTTCTTTAAAATATACATATTGTGCAAATATTTTTCGGATACTTGGAAAATATTGAATAAAAGACCAAATAAAAATGAAAAAAATGAAAATAGACTTTAATTCAAGTAAACTAGTTAAGCATAGTTAAACTTATACATGTTTTATTTTTGAGCAACCTTTTTCACAATGTGCTGTGAAGTTTAGGATGAATTTCATCAAAAACATTCTAAGCTCAGTTGATAAAAGACTTGTTTTCCACAGCTTATAAAGTACCTTTAAAATTTTAATATAAAATTACCAAAAATGACTAATATAATACAAATTACAAATTATGTACATAATAAAAATTTGAAACTACCTTGTTAAACACAAATAATCAAAACAGAAGAACTTTTCGCCACACTCATCAGTGTTTAATATCGTGGTTAAAAAAGCTGATGAGGGTGGCGAGAAGAACTTTAGTTTAATTGTTTTTATTAAAATGTTTTATAATTTTATGCTATAAACTAAAATAAAGGATGAGTTATTATTTCTATAAACAACATTTATACTTAAAGTAAATAATTTATTTTTAACTGCAAGTATTGACTTAAAAATAAATATAAACGCCGTTTCAGAGTTCTTAAATTTTTAAGGTATGTTGTTAAAACAATAACTTATTTTCGAACAATACACTTTTATATAGAAAACTAGGCAAACTTTTAAAGTGTTTCTGTATGCTTAATAACTAAAAGAAAAGCATATTTGCTATTACTAGCTTATGATTAAAGTAAAATACTATTAAAAAAAACAATGTTACCAAACTTTAAAAACATCCCTATAAAATAAATTAAAACACCTTATACAAAACCTCAATACTTTAAGATAAAAAGATTCCTACAAAATTTAAAAAAAAAAACATGCAACCAACACTTTCTTCCAAAAAAAAAACTAACAAATCCAAGTCCAGCATCACAAGCTTGCAATCTGTACTCTTTTTCTCTGCTCAACAAGTTTGTTAAAACTTTTATGAGTGACAAAAGAGGTTGAGTTGAAAAAACGGTATCTAAAAATTAAACGGTTTAAAAAATTAGACAGAAACTTAAATTTATTAAATTCTAAGTGCAGACCATTTTACTTGAAATTACTATTGCTTCATAAAATAAAGCTTTATGTATCGAAGCATATTATATTGTTTTAAATACTTATTTAACTTAGTATTTTTTCAAGAAAAAGTGAAAACAACAAATTCTTGTATTAACATAATGCTTAAGTCTATAAAGATGTAATGTAATTCTTAATAATTTATCTATTCCGTATAACTTGGTTAAATAAATGTTTCAACCTAATTAAGTACGCCATTTCTCTGATAATAATATTTTTTATTTAAGACGCTATTTGCATCAAGAAATGTTAAAGGAGAAACTACTCATTTTCACTTAATTTTATTTTTTTTACTTTGGACAAAGCATTTGACACAAAAAACTATATGTCCTTATGAGGTGATAAAATCGTTCTAAAAATTACTTACTATGTTTTAAATTAAGTTTGAAGTATTATACGGTATACAAATAAAGTTTAAACAAATACAAAATTTAAGTAGGTTAAAATAAAAATAAAAAGCTAAACAAAAATATACTGATAAGTAAATTGTTTTTAAAAACCAATATCCAAAAAAACAGTTCAAAAATAAAAAATTCTTTGAAATTCATAAAATCGAGAATTTAACACTTAAACAAAACCGAAAGATTAACTTAAAAAATTAAGATAACATAGAAATTAAAATTCTTCTTATTTTACAACAGTTTACATTGGTAATTGTTCATTACGATTCAAAAAACGTATATCATATATTTTCAAAGACACAACATTGTAATCGAAACGGCCTACAAGACCAAAAAAGTGTCTACTACTTCAGCAATAAAAGAAAATGCTCGGAAATATTTGACGTTATGTCATTGTAGATACACTTGCTCTGCATCTCAGATAATTTCATACATAAGAGAGACATAGAGACAAGTTTACTGAAGGATTGCAGACAACAATGGAACAGACAAAAACAGCGTAATATTTGATCACCTGTTTAATTGCACACACTGCCAAACTTCAGACATTGTACAAAACTTTATATTTCTAAAACAATGAAAGAAAAATGAGTTTCAAGCCTAAAATCGATAATAGTAAGAAAATAAAGGTCTGAGTTAAATACTCAAATAACACCAAATGGCAAACAACAATATTAACAATTTACTAATTAATATATTTTCTAAACTTTTGTCTAAAATATCCAAGTTAAACTCTGTATTAGCTTAAATCTTATTTTTATACGTCATAATACCATTAAATTATTTTATAATTCTTTTATTCATAAATTAATTTTTTAAACCATATTATTACTTTACACTTTATAAGGATGTATAAATTTTATGTCTAAATCTATTTTTTATAAAAAACTATTATAAAAAGAATCAGAAATTCTTCTTATGTATTTTATTTTATAAATGGTGCCTTAAAAGTAATAACAAAGTAAAACCTTCCTACAATAGTATATATCTTATATAAAACGATTTTCTTTATCATCAATAGCTAAAAACTAGTACCAGTTTATTCTTTAACTTTTAAATACCTATATTAAACCCTTTTGTTAGTACTGAAATTGTACAAGCCTTTTTTACAAAATACAAAGTTATATATTACAAGATTTTGATTTATTTATCATCTTTATACAACAATGGAACCTTTAAAACTAAGATAACCATTAAGTTTTTCAACGGAATGTTAAATTACTTATAAATAATAATAAAATATTTACCTGTATTTTTTATTAAATTTGCTTCATCAAAAGGAAACAAATATAATTAATTAGCTGAATACAAATATATCAAAAGAATATTGTCTTCCACTTTTACATTTGAAAAAAATGCGTTTTATCATACTTCTTATTAACAAAACAGTAAATAAAATCAAACTATATACATTTAACTAGTGTTAACAAAAACGGAAAAGTATACAACATAGTATCTTAAAGTTTAATATTCAGTTCTTTAACATATTGTTTAAAAACAGGTTATTTAAAGCAAAATAAAAATTGAATAGTTAACTCTGCATAATTAATGAAGGATAAATGAAAGTCTCTAAAAAACTAACATCGCTTTTTAAAACTTTTGCTATCAAGTTAACTTTATGTTTATATGGCTTTTGAAATTTTAGCAACTTTAAATTTTTATAACTTTGAAAGTTTATTTAAAAGTGTAAAAAAAAATTACCTAAAAGCCTTTTTTTTGATTTTTTTCAACTAATTTTTTTAAATTTAAATAGGATGTTTATAAAATTGGAACATTGAAGAAAAATTTTTATTATTTAAATGTTTTTAAATGCTTCTCTATGATTTTTTAAAGGTTAAGAGTGTTTTTAATTTCCAAAACTAATTTTTGGTAGATAATCATATAAATTATGTCAAAAAATTTTAATTTAACATTCAAAAAATTAGAAGTTATTTTTTATATAAAAAAGAAGATTGAAAATAAAATAAAACCTTCCAACACTGCAGCTTGTTTTAACTGAATTGATGAAGAAGAATTGGTAATAATCATTTTAGAGTATTGTGATGTTAAAGCAAAAGGCTTAGTTGTGTGTATCAGAACAAGTTTGCTGTTCACCTCTTCTATCAAATCACAAGTCGACTTGATGAAACCCTCTAAAACAAACAAAAAATAAATAAACTAAAATATTTGATTTGAATATTTAATAAATTGGGTTTAGCGGTAAGGTTTAATTAAAAACTTGGTTTGTAAACTTAACAATCAGCTACTAGGTGCTGTTTTTGTTTTATGTTTTATGGTATAAGTTTTTTTGTCCAACTATATTATAAAACTTTGTAAAGTTTTTCTGTCAAAAGTAACTTTATTAAAAAAAATTTAAATAGTTTTGTAAAATGAATAATTTTTTTTAATTAAATGTATTTAATATGTTTTTAATTTTACATTAGTTTTAAATGTAATTAACTATGTATTTAATGCCTGTGTTTTATTTTTACTTAATTATCATTATTTTACATCAACTGCTAAAAGATACATGCTTAATATTCGTGGTAGTTTTTTTTTATTCATCAACGCTTTAGCTAAACAAACAAAAAAATTATTAAATCAATTCGGAACACTTTTAAACTGACTTATTTAGGTTAGTATTATAACAAACCTCTAACAGCCACTTTAGTGGAGTAATAAGAGCAAGCAAACAAGTTTTGAAGCCCTCCAGCGCATGAAACCATCAAAACATTACTTTCACCACTAACAATTGATGACGGATGAATCACCAGCCGTTCCAAGTGTGACATCATTGATAACGTCATAGTTTTTAAATGCTCCTCAGTAGTAGTATCACCTAAAAAAGGCAAAACTGAATAAATTAGAAGCTTATTTTGTGTTTTATATTATATCTGTTCTTTATCCTCAATTTTGAAGTTTCATCTTAAATAATCGCAATTTTAAACCACGACTATCAAAAAAAAAAAAAAAAATACTTTCAATGCAGTTCTATAGAAAATAATAAATACAGTTATTTAAAATGTAAACACCATTAAAAATTATAAATATAATTTATTTAAACAAGTATGTTTATTTTCTAAATACCTAGTAAATCACACATCCATCGTAAGCTCTCTTTTCTACCTTTGATCATCTGTGTGCGCATGTGTTCAACTTGGAAAAACATTAAGAGAAACTTTACACATGATAACTGTTTCTTAATATCCTTGGTATCTTGTAAACATCGCTTAACTCCAACTAAAAACATAATTGTCAATAGTTTATATACCACACTAAACTTAAATCCTTCCGCCGAAAATATATTTCTACTAATGCAATATAAAGTGCAGCTTTTATAGTTATAACAGAAAACACAAAAAAAAAAGTTGCTTTATTACAAATTAATATACTTTCTAACACTAACTTATTTTTACAATTTTCGTCAGTGTGTGTACAATTGCAATAGTACATTTAAACACTTAAAACTTATATAACTTTTTAATAAAAAAAACGTAATGATTACTAGTTTGTAATAGTTTGTATTAATACAATTGAGTAACAGTCCAGATGTTTAGGTTTTTTGACTAGTTTGTTTATATTTCGGGTACAACTTAATAGAAAAGCTTATATTTACCGTATATTTGCTTCCAGTTTCTATGAAAAACTTGAATGTTAAAAACTTTACTTTGCAGGCAGTAAGTCATCAGTTCAGTAAATATATTGAAAACTATTGCATCACAGGAACTTGCAATTTTTTCAAGTTTTTTAATTTTTTTAACTGTTAAGAAAAACTCAGTCAACATTATGTTAATATCATTAGTTTAAAAGTTCACTTTGTTTCTATTTTATAAACACTTTAATTCATTAATGCAGTATCTAATTCTATATAAAATTGTCTTTTATAACTTCATAAGTTTTGAACATTTTTGTATTACACCAACTAACATTAAAAAGTTCAAATTAAATTTGTATTTAGATTTTATTGAAGAGATTATCAGAAAAAATACAATGTTTCACTCTTGTAGTAAACTGTAAGAGATCATCAGTTGTTAAAATATTTTTTCAAATAGAAATTAAAAAAAAATATATCATCATATATATCAATCTTAACATAACAGTTTAATTTTGTGGATTAGCTATAATTATAAGTTCCAACCTTAAAAATTAACCTTAAAAAGCTTTTTTTTAATTACTACTTAAATAAATGACACATATACAAACTTGTGGCGGTTTTAAATTTCTTAGAATTAAAAAATATGTTAGTCTTGAAAACCTGACAACTCTTTAAACGATTGATACTTGTAAAAAGGACATGCATACATTTCTATAATAGTACATACATAAAAAAGCTAAACTCAACTTTAACAGTTATAAAGCAAGTGAGCGAGATATTATTTTTTATTACAAAGATGAATCCAACAAAGTACTAAATTTAAAAGCTAACCACTAATTGCAAGTGTAAAAAAAGAAGACAGTTTGTCAATATAAGATTCTTTGACATCAATCATTTGCACTGCCACACTCTCTCTCTGTTCTTTCAAGCAGGAATATAAAAGTTGCAACACACTTGCTTGCATTTTAACCAAATCACTTAGCAACGAGCATCTTCTGTTTCGCTTGACCAACTCAATAGATGGCACTTCTGATTGGTCACTGATATCTTCTCGTTTTGTCAATTTTTTTAGTAAGCATTGAACACGCGATTGGTCCGTTAAACTGAAGTATTTAAACAAATAATTGAAAATTTATAAACAATGCTTTTTTTAATTAACTTTTTTTTATTTTTTTATAAATTATTCAAAATTTACGAATTATTTTAATCAAGAGATTTGCTTAAGTGTTTAGTGAAAACAGTTTTAGCTAAAAAAAAAATTAAAAACAAAAATAGATGAAACAAACTTTACTAAATTTGTTACTCGTAAAGAATGCAAACTTTTAAATTAGCAACCTTAAAACTTGTAAGATTAAAAAACTTTTTCAAAACTGGCTTGCCACAAATTTGTTTTTGTTTGGTGGAAGAAAATAAAAAATATTACAATTAAAAATGTTATTAAATATTAAAAATACATAAATTTTATATTTAGCTCACAAGACACTTGACTTAAGTTTATTGTTAAACTTAAACACATTTGATGTACATAAAAGCGCTATCTTGATTTAATCTGTAAAAAATTAATTCCTTGGTGTGATACTTATGAAGAAACTATTCTGCTAGCCTTGAAGTCTATAACATTTTGTTTGCTTAAGTTTTTAACCAGCATACTATTTTTCACCAATGACCTCTTACAAAAAAAAATATTTATTTTCAAATAGAAAAATAAAAGTGTTAGTTTTTGAAAATTAACTATAAAATAACTTATTTCAAAAACTTTATACTTATCATTACTTACAATTTTATAAAAATGTTATAATTGAAAGTTACTTTGTGAAATAGTACAACAAATCAGCTTCTAGCATTGCAGTTATTGTGTTAGTTGGTGCTTTAGTTATACAGCTGACTAAAAAGTGACACGTTGATGAAACAAGTTCTGGAGTTGCAAGTGACCTCCATGAGTTCATTAGCATTTCGTCATCTGTTTTGAAAAATTTTATTAAATAATTTTTTAGTTTCTATTTTGTATAAATTATTGATAAAATATCTTTATTGTTTTAATGTAAACTATTTTTTTTGGTTAACAGCATGTATAACTAACCAGTACGTTTAAAGTGTTGCTCAGAACCGTTCTTGATTAAATCATTTCTCTGAAAAAATAAAATATTTATAGTAAAAAAAAAAGAGTTCAAAGGTAATGAGTTATGAGGTTTTATACTAGAGATCCAGACAAGGAAGATCCGTCGAAAATTATTTAAAAAAATGTTTCAAGTACTTATTCACTTTATTTGACTAGCGGCGTTTCACTGTCAATTTGCAATAAACAGTTCAACGAAGTTTCTAAAGATTATCAAGTGAAAAAAAAATAGGTAAAAAATTGTACTATGATTTTAAGTATTTTAATGTACAACATTATAAAAAGCTTTCAGAATGCAATAAATTAGGAAGGGCAACATACGGCCCACGATCCGGAGATCCGACCCGCCAACATAAATCTTTGGCTCGTGACTTATTTTTTTAACATAAAAGCATCTTGTGCAGATACAAAAAAAAAGTAATAACATTTTTTTTGAAGTATGATCTTTATTTCTTTTTAAGTACACAGTAGCGCTTATAAAGTGATTTTTAGATGCAATTTTACTAAAAGACTTATTTCAAATTTTATACTATTCAAAACGACGCGACCTACTTACACTTATTTTCAAAAGTCTGGCCAGACGCGAAAGATTTTTTACTGGCAAATTCGGTCCGTCGACTAGAAAAAGTTAACTACCCCTAAAATAAATGCTACTTAAACTAAGTTTATTTGTAGTATGCTTTAAAACAGTTTAATAACTACTGAACTTATTTTTAAAATAACAGCGGATAATTTATGTTTTGGATTTTTTTAAACGAAAATAGAAGTACTGGCACCTAGAACTGTGCTTGTTATAGAACAGAGAAACGTAGTTAGTTAAGATAAACTTCAATTATTTCTAAATTATTATATTTCAACGAAGTTGTTTAGTTTAGATCTTTTATTAGCAAACATTATGACCCTTATAATATACTTTACAAGTTATAATATTCAGTAAGCTTAATTTAATTTCATTACATTTCACATTAATATGTTATTTGTCAAACATCATATTCAGTTAAAAATTTATTGAATTACACTTATTTTCCAACTTTAACTAAGGTACAAAAAGCAGAAGTATAGTAAACAATTTGCTTATAAAAGCATGACGTAACATAAACAATTTTGACGGAAACATTTTAACATAACATTATTTTGTGTATGCAAAGTTCATTTTAAAGCAGTGGGTAACAGGTGTTTGGTGGTCGCAGGCTAGAATTAGAAAATAAAAATATTTGCGGACCGCAGTTGTAGTTTTTTTTTACTGTTTTAAATATCTGTTGTTAGTCTCGAATTTCCTGTAAATAATACTAAGTCTTTTTTTTTCGCTTTATACTTCAAACCTCAGAATATCAAGTCAAAATTTTCTTTCGCGGACCGCAGTTTTACCTTTTATGGGCCGCATCCGATTTAAAATGAAAACATGCTCGCAGGTCACACTTTGGCGAACCCTGTTCTAAAGTGAAATTTTTTAAACTGAGATTTTAAGACTAATATTTTTTGCAGTAATTTTCTTATAGTAATTTATCTTAAATAAAAATATTGCTCAATTTACCGTAATTTAAAGAGCTTATATAAATATATTTAAAAAGCGGATAATTTAGCTATATTAAACGATTTTTTTCTACGAAAATAGAAGCACTGGCACCTAGAACTGCTTGTTATAGCACAGAGAAACGTAGTTAGTTTAGATAAATTTGCAGTAATAAAAGCAGTAATTTTCTTGAAATAAAATTAAATACTTAGTTTTAAAAATATTCTAAATTACAATACACCGTTAACATTAATATTCATATATATCTTAAGTAAAATTAAAACATAAAATCAAACTATTTTTTTAATTAATTTTGAATTACTTATATTTAGTTAAGTTTATTAATTGATAATTTGCTGCATTTCGTTTTAAATCTGTCACAAGCAAAGTAATAGTAGTATGATGTTTTCAAACTAACGAAGCTAGTTTGTAATGTAATAAAACTAAACTGCACTAACTGTAAACTACAATATATATGTTTGCTTTGTGAATTCCGTGGATGGTAAAAGAGGCTCTCCACTTTAAGTAGGTGTATTTTATATATTTAGTTCAGAAAATTAACTTGTACGTCGTACAGGTTTTTCGACGGGTAATACACTTTCTTCAACAAGGTTTTTATTGAAACTGTAACACCCAATTTTATACAATACAATTTTTATACAATTTAGTACGCATGCTTATAATTTGGTTTTTATTGAATAAAAACCTTGCTCAAAAAAGCATTTAAACGCTGAAAAAGCTATACAAGGAAAAAGTCTGTAATTTGTACTAAATCTATATACATTATTTATATAATATATCCTGTATAGTTAAAGTTATGTAAACATCATATATTGTTGTTTACAAGATGTTATTTTATTAAAAGAAATATTTTACATAAAAATTAATTTAAATACTGTACACATTTTTATTTGCATTTTTTATTAATTAACCTTGAAACCTTTATAGACTTCGAAAAATTGTTTAGTTTTAACGATCAGAGAAATGTCATTATCAAACAAAGTAATAACAAACTATAAATTGTTAATTAAAAAACATTCTTTAACTTACTTGGCCTACCGGGGATATACTTGCATTAATTTCAGATGAACCATTTAGACTCTCATTTGATTTCGAACCTTTAAAATTAAGATCTTGTATCAAAGTTAGCTTAAGCATTTACGACTACTTTTTTTAATTAATTATGAAATTTCAGTTTAAATTGGTGGAGAAGGTAGACCAATATGTCCTTACGTTGTAAAAAACAAGTAAGATAAAAACAAACCTGTTTTTTTTTTTGAAACAAGGCAACTTTAAAAACAGATAACTCATTTACCGATTGTTGATATTTCAACTCCGGTGTTACTTCCACCTCGATCCTTGTCAACTCTTGAAACAACTTTTGAAATAAAGCGCTGCAAAGCACCAGGCGAGCGTACGCACGAATGGGCATGGTATGACGTCAAAATAAGAGCAATGTGATTTATGATGTGCGAACTAGACAGAAGGTACACGAGTGCTGGAAGGCCATGTAGAGACTGACCAAGTTCGCTTTTATCTTCGTTAATACATTTGATGATTGGACCCTTTACATTAGTGTTTTGCAAGGAATTAATAATTACATATAAGTAAGTTTTAAAGTAATTTTGAAAAATATTAAATATATACAGCTTTTTATAAAATAATGAGTAGATTAATTTCAAATTCAAACTAAGTATAGCTTCGGTAACAAAAATAAAAAAAAACTTTTGCACGGGTAACTTAGTTACAACATAGTTTACAGTTCAACAAGTTTCATAACTTATACATAAGACCTTTAAAAAGGTGGTACATTTGCACAGGACATCTTTTTTAAGCTCATAAACCATAACATAATTCTATGCGTATTAAACCATAACATCTAACTAACTTTATAAACTTTTGTTTGTAACATTTTTCACTCTACCCTAATATTTAGTCCATAAACTTTAAATCCTGATTCATAACTTCTAACTTTGACCTTTTATTAATTAGCTATAAGTCTTAAGTTGTGACGACTAGTTATTAACTCTCAAACCTAATAAAAAATACTTAGACGAAAAGTATACATTAATATTATGTCTAAAAGCGTTGTCGTGAAATTCAAAATGTTACCTAAAACATATGAGGTAAACTATAAAACGTGTTATCTTTTTTTTTTCGAGTGAATCTTAAGTTGACTATTTTGAAACACCTTAAAGTTAAACTTAATAAAGATTAATTTTGCTTCAGAAGCCGCTTCTAGTTTTATAAATAGAAGTTAGAGCAAAACTTTCAGTTTTAATTAAATTTGCATATCTTAATTTAATTGTTATTTTAATAGTGTCTTACAAATAAAAACTATTATTGCACTAACTTGTGTTGAAGATTTTTGTTTACCACCGAAAGGATGACACATCAGATTATTGATTATTTGACATGCTTGTGATCTTACTGCAGCACACTCAGAATGATCCAAATATACAGCAAGAGCCTATTTTTTATTAAATAAGATAATACTTTTTTGTAGAAATAATAAATTATTCACAAGTTTATCCTTAATTTTTTGAATATAAAGTATTTTTTAAAAAATTAGTTTTTTACGGGATTAAATTCTTTTTTTTTATTAAGTTAAGTTTTCAAGTAGGAAATTTATAATAAATGTGCTGAAGCAAAAGAAAAATTTCCTCATGAAAATTAATGCAATTTTTTTTTTCACTAAAACAGTTTAGTAAAAAAAATATCCTAAAAAAAAGATAGTGAAAATTTATTCCAACTTAACTATTTAGTTGATTTTTGAGCAAGGTAAATACAAATTACTTTATTTAGTTTTGGTATAACTATTATGAAGTCAACATTAATTAAAATAAACATAACTTAGTCTACTTTTTATATATATGGTTAGAAAAAAAAAACATTAAATCAATAAAACACTAATTCATTATTGTTAACATTAAATTATATTTAAATATTTCATTAACTATTTAGTGAAATGTTTTAGTAAATTATTTCACCATTTCCCAAATTCCTCCTGATATATGCTGAAAGGACTTTACAAGCGAAGCAGCGCCATACTGACACCGGGAAACTATACATGCGATACCGACTCCTGAAACGCGAATCCTAGGATCTCTAGCTGACCACAACTGTGCCAGCCAATCTAGAGACAATTGACCTGTGATACAGTTGTCGCCATAACAACTGCGTTGGGTGCTTGACAAGCGCGGCTGGTGATTTCTTCCTGAACTCGATGAAGTTTTAGATTCTCTCTCAAGATGTTTAGGCCAATTCTGTTGTAATAAAAAAATTACAAATAAAACCCTTTTATTAAAACAATTATGGCAAAATATATTGATAGTTATCTTATAGGTTAAGATTTAACTTATAAAACTCACGGGAAAGTTAAACGAAGCAAGCTCTCTTGTTATGTGCAAAATACATTGAGCTGCACATCTAGTGACACCTTTTCCCATGTAAGACATATTACTACTAACACTGCCATAATCAAAAGTCGATATCATCTGTTTTTTATATTATTTAAGTAATAAACTTAAGTATATAACTTTTTAATTTTAGAACTAATCGTACAAAACCAAAACGCACATACAAATTATTAAGCATAAAGCAGTAGTGAAAAATTGTACAAGCTTTTGTCTAGAATTTCAATCTGTATCTTAGTTTTAAAATATAAGTTTGACATTATATACATCTCAATATATTTTTCACACTTTTTACTGGTCAGAAACGTAGAAACTAATTAAACACTTTATTAGTTTTTACAAAAATAAAAATACCTTACTAAAAACAATCTATTACAGGTACCAATTTATACAGTTAAAAACTTTTTTACATAAAGTTTTACACTTGAACAATTTTTATAACTACCACTTAAACTTAATATATGCAAATTTAATTATTAGACTCACCCATTCAACATAAAAAAGTGAACAAAAACTGACCTAAAATTTAACAAATAAATAAATAAAAAAACTTATTTTCTAGTAAGTGTTGAATACTCTCTAACAAAATAATTTTTCATTAACCTCAATCAACGTATTTAGTATTTTCTTCATTAACATAATGTCGCGATCATCTGAGCTGAATAAATTTAAGTTTGAGGAATCTATTTCAGATTCTTCTTCATGAACTTTTACGCGGTTTGCAGTGAAATGTACTAAGCTTGCAAGAGCTACCTCTACCGATGAAATATCATAATACTGGGGATCTTGAATGAACTCAAGTCGTACAAAAGCAGCTTTACGAAGCTCGTAATGGAATTGCTCAAAAACCTGTAAACATTTACGTTATTAACTTATAATTATCAAATTTAAACTGGCCAAGCCGAAAACTAACCTTGAATTCGACACAGGTTGACCTATATAGGAAGCGAGAAAGTCTTGAAAACAAGCGAAGAATTTTTCACAAAGCCTTCGTCTTGTCTGCTGTGGAGTAACCCCTACTTCAAAGCTTTTAGTGGAGGGAACGAATTCGTAAGACTCAAGCATGTAAAAAAGAGGATTTCCAACTGAAGAGCCAGTTAAAGGTTTTGAACATCTAAATGAAAACATGTAATGTAAAAACACAACACCCAGTATGAAATGTCTTATTTATTTTTCTTAATAAAAATTTTCTGAAAA
Source organism: Thalia democratica (assembly GCF_965202585.1). Classification (NCBI taxonomy): domain Eukaryota; kingdom Metazoa; phylum Chordata; class Thaliacea; order Salpida; family Salpidae; genus Thalia; species Thalia democratica. Next base: position 5,829 of record NW_028140290.1, on the reverse strand, counting down.
TGGTTAATAAAGAAAACGTAAATTATATTAGTTTTCGTAGTTAAAGTTTTTTTAAATATAAAACAATTGCACACACCATTTAGACTTTCTAAAAAGTTATCAGAAACAATTATCTAATTTTAAAGCTCTTATTGACAATGAACTTTATATTCTACAAAAATTTAGTTGCAGACATCATTCGTTTAAAAAAAAATAATAGCCTTATGCTGTTTTTTTGTAGTGGATACTTTTAGATTTATGACTGACATTTAAATTTCTATCATTCTGATAGTTCGATTGGTGCAGCTTTAAATTGTTACAAGAATTAAATTGTATTCTTTTTATAAGACTTACATTGAAAATGTATTTTGTACGACTAGATTCACTATTATTTTTAATTCTTAATAAAAAGCTTTAAACAAAGTAATGCACCTTGTACTAGGATTTATTAAAAGAAGTTTTGTTGCCCACATAAGAAATTCATCACTGACTAGTTGCTTATTTTGAAAACCTGAGGACGTAATTATGATATTTGAAAAAATATCTAATGATGATTCAATAATACCAAATATTTCATCAAGAAGAGAAGTTATATTCGTCAACAAATGCTCATCTTCATAACACGTAGGCGCTATCTGTTTAGTTTTGTAGTATCTATTTGTACTGTTTTATTTTTTCATTTTCATTTGTTCGAGGATTTATCTGATGGTTTACTGAGATTTTTAATGTGATCAGTTTACTCGATTTGACTACTATAACAGTTGTTTATAATTTATTTTAACTTAAATAAAAATTTATATAGTCGACATTTTTATTATTTTTTTTATTATTGTTTAAGTTTACTAATATTACCTTATACATGACTTCAATGTATGTGTTTTTCATATTTATTTGTACTGACGAGCTCATTGTGCAAAACAATCTTTACAAAGTAAACTATTAAAAAATAAGTATCAACATTATATGAATTATGGTAGTCACGAGAATAAAATTTTAACTGGTTATCGACCAAAAGCATTTTAAGCTAAACATAAATTAACTTTTTTGTATGTTGATATTATTTTAAAATCTTTAACTTAGTTAGCAGTTGCTTTATACCGTTTGTAACATTTTAATTAGTTTTTGAGATATGAAGGTAAAAATTCGGAGACTTCAATAGGCTATTTATGGAAGGACCGTAGGTAAAAAGGCAAAAAAAAAAACTATTTCATTAAAGTATATATGTTTTCTACATCTTTTGAGCAATCGTTCTCAAACGTTTTAAGTTTAATCTTAACTTAATAAAAAGCAATCCTGTTGTAGATTTTCTTCAGTATTAAGAATAAAATATTTTTTTCCTAAAGCCTAAAAAATTAAAGATAAGTTATTTTGTTGTTAATAAAGTTACTAAATTTTGAATTTTTTAACGTTACAAATAGGACTTTTTTGATGCAAGGAACCTTTCCTGAAATGAATAAAAGATGAAGTAGAAGATAGATCTTTAATAATTTTATTTTAATTAAGAGATAATCAGCAATGAAAACTTCTCATTCATACGTTTGTATCGGAAATTTTATAAACAATTGACTATATCTCAAAAGTTAATTAAGGCCGTGTCCAACATACTTCTTTAACAAAAACTAACATTGGCTTTTATATGAATTTAAGTATAAACTACAAGCCGATTTTTATTGAATTTAAAATTTTTGAATTAATTTTGAGATGGCTGTACTTTTTGTAAAAGTTTTTGATACAAATGTATGGATTACAAATTTTTCATTGTATATTTTCGGATAATTTTTTAAATTTACAAAAATTCTATTTTCTTCATTTTTTGAGATAGAAATCTAACATTTTTATTAAACAATGCTTGTAAAGTTTAAAAGACTTAGAATGTTTTAATATTTTTGATGTTAAAAAATATAAAAAATTAAATAAAAAAATAAAAATAAGTGGTTTTTTAATATTTTTTTTTAATTTTTCAATGTTGAAAAGTTCGTGCTATGAAAAGATTCAAATACGAGTAATGGACTTATGTAAAAATTAATTGTTTAAAAATGAAGGAGAAGGGAGATTTTTAGTAAAATAGTTTTTTTCGCGGTTTTAATTTTCGTTTTCTATAAGGAACCTATTTAGCTCGCCGACTTTGATTGCTTATATACGGTTAAAAATTTCTGATATCTAAGACAAATCTCTACAGAGTGCGAACGACTAGTAAAAAATAAGAAGGATTTGTAAAAAACGAAACCGCTCAGTTCCAACCCGCGCACAATTTCCACCCAATCAATTCCCACCCGAACCTATTCCAACCCGAATCTATTCCCACCTGGATCAATTTCCATCCAAACAAATTCCCTCCTTAATCAATTTTTACGTCACTTTTACACAGCAACACTTTTACACGGAGAGTTATTTTTGAATAGTGTCAATTTTCCCACAAATTATCACTTTTTTATGACTGCACTTTGCTCAAAGCGTTCTGTTTGCATGTTATCAATTTTTTACTGGTGACATATTTTGCGCCAGTCGTCACTTTTGCACGGCTGACATTTTTTCAAAAGTTTGATAAAACTAAGTTGACGAAATTTATCTAAATACATTTATAAAAATTATTTAACTTAAAATGTATTAAATGTAATTTTTACCTGTTTAGACATCAATTACGTATTAATGTAAAACTAAACTTGAATATAAATTAAAACAAGTTTGACATAAAATAAAACTAAATATAACTAAAAGCTGATTGAAAACTATTTCAAGTAGAGTAGAAATATACACTAAATTTTTTTATTAAAAAAATACGGGTGATTCAGGGAACAAATTATTCAATTTAAGTTTTGTTTTTTTGGACTAGTTTTTCTACTTTTAATTCAATATTCATTGTTTTTATTTTAAAAGGTCCGAATATCCACACTTAATTATACGCTGTTAAAGCAACAACTTTTCCAAAAGAGAGTCTGACAACATTATAACTCTTCAAGACAAGTTAACTGCTGACAATAAAAGCAATTCAATTTTTTTTTATTTCACTAGGAATTTAACTTACAAAATTTATACCATATTTTAAACTTAACTTGAATTTAAGTTTTTAAGATAACTTTTTACTAAAATATTTAACAAAAAAATATGAATAAGTTTAATTACTTTTAGCCTAGCATTTTAAATTTTTAAAAAAATATTTTTAAGTATCAATAATCTAGAAGTACATCGACTATCATGTAAAACAAAACAAAAACTAAAAGGCACACTAGAAAAAGATGCATACATTCTACAACAAATAACTTCGAAGTTGTACAGTAGATTGAGCTTGTAAGACATAAAGTTATTGTAACGAAAATGTATAACAGTATATAAACACAGGTAATGAAACTGGTTTAAAAACCATATGAAAAACTGTCTCAATTCTTTTACAAAAACAAAAACAACAGACACAAAGATCTTTCGTTTATTATATAAACATTTTCAATGCTTATTCAAATAGATTTTTATAGATAAACTGTTCAATCTCAACTATAAAAAGGCAGACTACCTCCAAATAATTCAATTTATAGTATTTACACACGAAAATTTGTAGAAATTATGTAACAATATAACTATTCATTTAATAAACTGATTAAAACTGCACTTATACACGATACGGGGCAAACAATTATAAACTAAAATACTTTAAACTATTTATTAGACTAAACTTTACTTTTATGTTAAAATATATCATACGCTAATAGTTTTAGATTAAGTCTAACAAGTTGTAACGTGCATAAACATATAAGTTTAAGCAAATTTTTAAGCTGAAATGATAAGTTAAACAATTAAAAAAAAATTACTAAAGCTACTATACTGTTAAACTAGTTAAAAATAAGTAATACTTTCAAACTGTTGATCTATTGGAATTCGATCGGGTGGGAGTTGATCCGGGTAGGAATTGAGCGCGGGTGAAAAATGTTAGTATACCGTAAAAAACAAGGTGGACCCCCTTCTATGGCCTTAAACCTTTTTTATTCTGTGAAAATTATCTTATACTCTATTATTTTAACTTTAATATAACAGCCAATTTTTTTTATGTTTGATTCCCCTACGGCCTTTAAGTATTATTAGTTAAAACATAAGTTAAATCACAAATTCAATAAAATAAATATAGAAACTAACTTAAATTAATATGTGTAGTTAAGCTTTTATTCTGAAATTTCAAAATAGCCTAATTTAGTGGCAACTCTGTATTACTGCTTAACGAGATAAAATATTCAATATCAACATACATTTTACTTTTATAAGATGTGTGCCGATATTGCATATTTCATTTTTATTACATTAAAAATTACTATAAATAATCTAAAAATTGTTTAGAAAATAAACAAAGGTTCAAAGTTTTTGTAAACAAAATATTGTAAATTTAAAACAATTTTTTTTTTTAATCAATTATTAATAAAGACTGTAAAGATTTACGTATTGCAGCTAAAAATCCCACTTGATAACTGAAATATACAATTATAAAAGTTAAATTATAAAATTATATTGAAAATAACTTTTACCTGCAAAAATCTTTCAATAACAGACAAAAAACTTTGTTTATTAATTAAAACATTAACAAAGTATTTGTTGTCTAAACATAATTGATCAGTTATAGATGATGTCATCAGCATAATACGCAGTAAATGAAAACTTGATGATGCAGATTGATGGGATGTAGATGATTCAATTTTTTTAACAAACCAATCACATGAAGTTTTAGGATCCGATAACTCGATTGCAATCTTATCGTGTAGCTTACTACCCATTTTTATTTCACTTTCTTTAGAAAAATCATTAGTTTTTAAACATTAAAGTTTTAAAAATGTTAAAAACTAAACTTTTACTTAATTACAGATATACATTAGTTAAAAATATATCTCAATTAAGATTTTTCATAAAAGTTTTTTCACCAAAAGATATTATACAAAGCAAAACTATCATTTGCTTGAAGTGTAAGAAGTATTTACTTAAATTTAGCTTTATTACACTTGGTTCAACTCTTTCAAAAATTTCATGAGTAGTAAATTAATAAAACTACTTACCATATTTATTTTTTGCTATTTCATCACTAATATCTTTATGAAAATCACTTTTTAAAAGCATATGCTTAGAAATAAAAGCATTTTTGTCTTTTTTGGCAGATATATGATTCACTTTTTGCCTAAAGTAAGAGTGAAACGGCTCCTCTTTTAGTTTTTCAACTATATTAAGATCGAATGATGGTCGATTGCGACTTAAGATGTCGTGTTCAGGACAAGTAAACGGTATCTAAAAAAGTAATATTTAACCATGATTTTCATTTAAAACAAATTGCTTAAAAAAACACAAGTAAATTATATAAAGTTTAAAACTGAACACATTGAAAAACTTACTTGATACCTTTTGTTTAGAGCCTGTGGTAAGCTCAACATTTTTTCCCCGGGTACTACCTGTGAAGTAGCAGGAGGTACCCAAACTTTCAAAGAGTCTGAAAAAAGCAACAATGCCATTACCAGACATGATTCCTGCAGACAACTCACCCCTTTGCCTCTGCATAAAATAGCGCCATGGAGAACTAAAAACAGAAAACTTCGGTCTCGTGAAAGTTTCTGCCTCACTAAATCATCTCTTCGCAAAACTAGTTTTAGTATTCGAATGCAAGCATTGTATGCAAGACGCAGCATTTCGGTCAACACCGAGCCATTATCAACAATCATGTTTCTAAACTCGCGAACAATTAATGGCAGTCCCTCACGAGACACGAATGCTCTCATCAGAGCTGCGTCTTGTATGACGTCACAAAGTTGGCGAAGAGCGCTCACACGCATTGTTGGGTCATCGCCACCACTTTTGTCTTTTAGAACATTAATAATAGCGACGACG
>NW_028140289.1:0-30720 GCF_965202585.1 Thalia democratica | reverse complement strand
TCACTGTTGACAACAAGGAGCTTGTGCTAGAGTTGCTACGAGTTAATCTTGTAGTTTTACAATGTACACAAGATCTTTTGTTTCCGGCGACTAAAATTTAAAAAACACAAACTTGGAAAAACAAAAATTTTAGATCACTTAACATACTTATAAACGCTTAGATCAAGTAGAAAATTTACACAATAACAGTTTAAAATAGAGTTTTAATAAAAATTACACTGGTTTAATGGGCCAGTTTAACAAATGGTCAAATTAGTACGTCAGCGTGATATTTTAAATTTTTCAACCAAACCCAAAATCATGTTAGAAAGCAGGCCATGGCCAACATGAGCAATAATTGTGTATTTTTAGTGCATTCAAATGTTCAAAAATTGACTTATTAAGCATTTTATAGTGCATTTTCCACTTAAAAGTGCAAAAAAATGAATTTTCAATAATTTTCTTAGTTTTTGCTTGTTTTCAACAGTTCTTTCACTAAAATATGTTGAAAAAAATGCTGTTTGTTGGTTTAAGTCATTTAAAAATGGTATTTCAATGTGTTTATACAGTTAATCCTCTTTTATTTGCTAAAATTTGGCCCACCAGGCATGTGCATAGAATCATACAATTTTATGTTGAAAAAATTTGCATAATTTTGTATAGCTTGTATTGACAACATTAAATGTTCGACTTGTGAAAGTTCGACAAAAACTGACAGTAGAGAGCATTAGTGTTTAAGTTATTGCTTATATAACTTTTAATCTCACTAGAAAATAATAGTTTAAAATAATGTTTTTCACGTATAAGTCAAAAATACAGCCAATGCTGTTGTTTACAACTTTAAAACTCATTTTTTTAAATTTCTATCAAACTCAGTTTCAAAAGATTTTTCTGAACTTTAATCTGAGAATGTACTATAATCATCCGAAATCTACAATTTTTAGGCAAACTAACTATGAGAACTAAAGAAGCTTTATTTAAAGACAGTGGTAGGACTTTATAGCTCTTTTTCAGTCCGACTCTTTTCAGTGTCTATTTAGTTCTCTTATTTTTTAAACTCTCACTTTATGACGTTTAAGGATGAAAAGAACAAACGTTTATTTGATTTTATCTTATAGAAAAAAATGGGATTTTGAAATCGTAACTTTAAGTCGGTATATCTTCGTTCATTGAAATTTTGAAATTGTACGAAAGTACAATGAAATACATATCACTGTTGACAACAAGGAGCTTGTGCTAGAGTTGCTACGAGTTAATCTTGTAGTTTTACAATGTACACAAGATCTTTTGTTTCCGGCGACTAAAATTTAAAAAACACAAACTTGGAAAAACAAAAATTTTAGATCACTTAACATACTTATAAACGCTTAGATCAAGTAGAAAATTTACACAATAACAGTTTAAAATAGAGTTTTAATAAAAATTACACTGGTTTAATGGGCCAGTTTAACAAATGGTCAAATTAGTACGTCAGCGTGATATTTTAAATTTTTCAACCAAACCCAAAATCATGTTAGAAAGCAGGCCATGGCCAACATGAGCAATAATTGTGTATTTTTAGTGCATTCAAATGTTCAAAAATTGACTTATTAAGCATTTTATAGTGCATTTTCCACTTAAAAGTGCAAAAAAATGAATTTTCAATAATTTTCTTAGTTTTTGCTTGTTTTCAACAGTTCTTTCACTAAAATATGTTGAAAAAAATGCTGTTTGTTGGTTTAAGTCATTTAAAAATGGTATTTCAATGTGTTTATACAGTTAATCCTCTTTTATTTGCTAAAATTTGGCCCACCAGGCATGTGCATAGAATCATACAATTTTATGTTGAAAAAATTTGCATAATTTTGTATAGCTTGTATTGACAACATTAAATGTTCGACTTGTGAAAGTTCGACAAAAACTGACAGTAGAGAGCATTAGTGTTTAAGTTATTGCTTATATAACTTTTAATCTCACTAGAAAATAATAGTTTAAAATAATGTTTTTCACGTATAAGTCAAAAATACAGCCAATGCTGTTGTTTACAACTTTAAAACTCATTTTTTTAAATTTCTATCAAACTCAGTTTCAAAAGATTTTTCTGAACTTTAATCTGAGAATGTACTATAATCATCCGAAATCTACAATTTTTAGGCAAACTAACTATGAGAACTAAAGAAGCTTTATTTAAAGACAGTGGTAGGACTTTATAGCTCTTTTTCAGTCCGACTCTTTTCAGTGTCTATTTAGTTCTCTTATTTTTTAAACTCTCACTTTATGACGTTTAAGGATGAAAAGAACAAACGTTTATTTGATTTTATCTTATAGAAAAAAATGGGATTTTGAAATCGTAACTTTAAGTCGGTATATCTTCGTTCATTGAAATTTTGAAATTGTACGAAAGTACAATGAAATACATATCACTGTTGACAACAAGGAGCTTGTGCTAGAGTTGCTACGAGTTAATCTTGTAGTTTTACAATGTACACAAGATCTTTTGTTTCCGGCGACTAAAATTTAAAAAACACAAACTTGGAAAAACAAAAATTTTAGATCACTTAACATACTTATAAACGCTTAGATCAAGTAGAAAATTTACACAATAACAGTTTAAAATAGAGTTTTAATAAAAATTACACTGGTTTAATGGGCCAGTTTAACAAATGGTCAAATTAGTACGTCAGCGTGATATTTTAAATTTTTCAACCAAACCCAAAATCATGTTAGAAAGCAGGCCATGGCCAACATGAGCAATAATTGTGTATTTTTAGTGCATTCAAATGTTCAAAAATTGACTTATTAAGCATTTTATAGTGCATTTTCCACTTAAAAGTGCAAAAAAATGAATTTTCAATAATTTTCTTAGTTTTTGCTTGTTTTCAACAGTTCTTTCACTAAAATATGTTGAAAAAAATGCTGTTTGTTGGTTTAAGTCATTTAAAAATGGTATTTCAATGTGTTTATACAGTTAATCCTCTTTTATTTGCTAAAATTTGGCCCACCAGGCATGTGCATAGAATCATACAATTTTATGTTGAAAAAATTTGCATAATTTTGTATAGCTTGTATTGACAACATTAAATGTTCGACTTGTGAAAGTTCGACAAAAACTGACAGTAGAGAGCATTAGTGTTTAAGTTATTGCTTATATAACTTTTAATCTCACTAGAAAATAATAGTTTAAAATAATGTTTTTCACGTATAAGTCAAAAATACAGCCAATGCTGTTGTTTACAACTTTAAAACTCATTTTTTTAAATTTCTATCAAACTCAGTTTCAAAAGATTTTTCTGAACTTTAATCTGAGAATGTACTATAATCATCCGAAATCTACAATTTTTAGGCAAACTAACTATGAGAACTAAAGAAGCTTTATTTAAAGACAGTGGTAGGACTTTATAGCTCTTTTTCAGTCCGACTCTTTTCAGTGTCTATTTAGTTCTCTTATTTTTTAAACTCTCACTTTATGACGTTTAAGGATGAAAAGAACAAACGTTTATTTGATTTTATCTTATAGAAAAAAATGGGATTTTGAAATCGTAACTTTAAGTCGGTATATCTTCGTTCATTGAAATTTTGAAATTGTACGAAAGTACAATGAAATACATATCACTGTTGACAACAAGGAGCTTGTGCTAGAGTTGCTACGAGTTAATCTTGTAGTTTTACAATGTACACAAGATCTTTTGTTTCCGGCGACTAAAATTTAAAAAACACAAACTTGGAAAAACAAAAATTTTAGATCACTTAACATACTTATAAACGCTTAGATCAAGTAGAAAATTTACACAATAACAGTTTAAAATAGAGTTTTAATAAAAATTACACTGGTTTAATGGGCCAGTTTAACAAATGGTCAAATTAGTACGTCAGCGTGATATTTTAAATTTTTCAACCAAACCCAAAATCATGTTAGAAAGCAGGCCATGGCCAACATGAGCAATAATTGTGTATTTTTAGTGCATTCAAATGTTCAAAAATTGACTTATTAAGCATTTTATAGTGCATTTTCCACTTAAAAGTGCAAAAAAATGAATTTTCAATAATTTTCTTAGTTTTTGCTTGTTTTCAACAGTTCTTTCACTAAAATATGTTGAAAAAAATGCTGTTTGTTGGTTTAAGTCATTTAAAAATGGTATTTCAATGTGTTTATACAGTTAATCCTCTTTTATTTGCTAAAATTTGGCCCACCAGGCATGTGCATAGAATCATACAATTTTATGTTGAAAAAATTTGCATAATTTTGTATAGCTTGTATTGACAACATTAAATGTTCGACTTGTGAAAGTTCGACAAAAACTGACAGTAGAGAGCATTAGTGTTTAAATTATTGCTTATATAACTTTTAATCTCACTAGAAAATAATAGTTTAAAATAATGTTTTTCACGTATAAGTCAAAAATACAGCCAATGCTGTTGTTTACAACTTTAAAACTCATTTTTTTAAATTTCTATCAAACTCAGTTTCAAAAGATTTTTCTGAACTTTAATCTGAGAATGTACTATAATCATCCGAAATCTACAATTTTTAGGCAAACTAACTATGAGAACTAAAGAAGCTTTATTTAAAGACAGTGGTAGGACTTTATAGCTCTTTTTCAGTCCGACTCTTTTCAGTGTCTATTTAGTTCTCTTATTTTTTAAACTCTCACTTTATGACGTTTAAGGATGAAAAGAACAAACGTTTATTTGATTTTATCTTATAGAAAAAAATGGGATTTTGAAATCGTAACTTTAAGTCGGTATATCTTCGTTCATTGAAATTTTGAAATTGTACGAAAGTACAATGAAATACATATCACTGTTGACAACAAGGAGCTTGTGCTAGAGTTGCTACGAGTTAATCTTGTAGTTTTACAATGTACACAAGATCTTTTGTTTCCGGCGACTAAAATTTAAAAAACACAAACTTGGAAAAACAAAAATTTTAGATCACTTAACATACTTATAAACGCTTAGATCAAGTAGAAAATTTACACAATAACAGTTTAAAATAGAGTTTTAATAAAAATTACACTGGTTTAATGGGCCAGTTTAACAAATGGTCAAATTAGTACGTCAGCGTGATATTTTAAATTTTTCAACCAAACCCAAAATCATGTTAGAAAGCAGGCCATGGCCAACATGAGCAATAATTGTGTATTTTTAGTGCATTCAAATGTTCAAAAATTGACTTATTAAGCATTTTATAGTGCATTTTCCACTTAAAAGTGCAAAAAAATGAATTTTCAATAATTTTCTTAGTTTTTGCTTGTTTTCAACAGTTCTTTCACTAAAATATGTTGAAAAAAATGCTGTTTGTTGGTTTAAGTCATTTAAAAATGGTATTTCAATGTGTTTATACAGTTAATCCTCTTTTATTTGCTAAAATTTGGCCCACCAGGCATGTGCATAGAATCATACAATTTTATGTTGAAAAAATTTGCATAATTTTGTATAGCTTGTATTGACAACATTAAATGTTCGACTTGTGAAAGTTCGACAAAAACTGACAGTAGAGAGCATTAGTGTTTAAGTTATTGCTTATATAACTTTTAATCTCACTAGAAAATAATAGTTTAAAATAATGTTTTTCACGTATAAGTCAAAAATACAGCCAATGCTGTTGTTTACAACTTTAAAACTCATTTTTTTAAATTTCTATCAAACTCAGTTTCAAAAGATTTTTCTGAACTTTAATCTGAGAATGTACTATAATCATCCGAAATCTACAATTTTTAGGCAAACTAACTATGAGAACTAAAGAAGCTTTATTTAAAGACAGTGGTAGGACTTTATAGCTCTTTTTCAGTCCGACTCTTTTCAGTGTCTATTTAGTTCTCTTATTTTTTAAACTCTCACTTTATGACGTTTAAGGATGAAAAGAACAAACGTTTATTTGATTTTATCTTATAGAAAAAAATGGGATTTTGAAATCGTAACTTTAAGTCGGTATATCTTCGTTCATTGAAATTTTGAAATTGTACGAAAGTACAATGAAATACATATCACTGTTGACAACAAGGAGCTTGTGCTAGAGTTGCTACGAGTTAATCTTGTAGTTTTACAATGTACACAAGATCTTTTGTTTCCGGCGACTAAAATTTAAAAAACACAAACTTGGAAAAACAAAAATTTTAGATCACTTAACATACTTATAAACGCTTAGATCAAGTAGAAAATTTACACAATAACAGTTTAAAATAGAGTTTTAATAAAAATTACACTGGTTTAATGGGCCAGTTTAACAAATGGTCAAATTAGTACGTCAGCGTGATATTTTAAATTTTTCAACCAAACCCAAAATCATGTTAGAAAGCAGGCCATGGCCAACATGAGCAATAATTGTGTATTTTTAGTGCATTCAAATGTTCAAAAATTGACTTATTAAGCATTTTATAGTGCATTTTCCACTTAAAAGTGCAAAAAAATGAATTTTCAATAATTTTCTTAGTTTTTGCTTGTTTTCAACAGTTCTTTCACTAAAATATGTTGAAAAAAATGCTGTTTGTTGGTTTAAGTCATTTAAAAATGGTATTTCAATGTGTTTATACAGTTAATCCTCTTTTATTTGCTAAAATTTGGCCCACCAGGCATGTGCATAGAATCATACAATTTTATGTTGAAAAAATTTGCATAATTTTGTATAGCTTGTATTGACAACATTAAATGTTCGACTTGTGAAAGTTCGACAAAAACTGACAGTAGAGAGCATTAGTGTTTAAGTTATTGCTTATATAACTTTTAATCTCACTAGAAAATAATAGTTTAAAATAATGTTTTTCACGTATAAGTCAAAAATACAGCCAATGCTGTTGTTTACAACTTTAAAACTCATTTTTTTAAATTTCTATCAAACTCAGTTTCAAAAGATTTTTCTGAACTTTAATCTGAGAATGTACTATAATCATCCGAAATCTACAATTTTTAGGCAAACTAACTATGAGAACTAAAGAAGCTTTATTTAAAGACAGTGGTAGGACTTTATAGCTCTTTTTCAGTCCGACTCTTTTCAGTGTCTATTTAGTTCTCTTATTTTTTAAACTCTCACTTTATGACGTTTAAGGATGAAAAGAACAAACGTTTATTTGATTTTATCTTATAGAAAAAAATGGGATTTTGAAATCGTAACTTTAAGTCGGTATATCTTCGTTCATTGAAATTTTGAAATTGTACGAAAGTACAATGAAATACATATCACTGTTGACAACAAGGAGCTTGTGCTAGAGTTGCTACGAGTTAATCTTGTAGTTTTACAATGTACACAAGATCTTTTGTTTCCGGCGACTAAAATTTAAAAAACACAAACTTGGAAAAACAAAAATTTTAGATCACTTAACATACTTATAAACGCTTAGATCAAGTAGAAAATTTACACAATAACAGTTTAAAATAGAGTTTTAATAAAAATTACACTGGTTTAATGGGCCAGTTTAACAAATGGTCAAATTAGTACGTCAGCGTGATATTTTAAATTTTTCAACCAAACCCAAAATCATGTTAGAAAGCAGGCCATGGCCAACATGAGCAATAATTGTGTATTTTTAGTGCATTCAAATGTTCAAAAATTGACTTATTAAGCATTTTATAGTGCATTTTCCACTTAAAAGTGCAAAAAAATGAATTTTCAATAATTTTCTTAGTTTTTGCTTGTTTTCAACAGTTCTTTCACTAAAATATGTTGAAAAAAATGCTGTTTGTTGGTTTAAGTCATTTAAAAATGGTATTTCAATGTGTTTATACAGTTAATCCTCTTTTATTTGCTAAAATTTGGCCCACCAGGCATGTGCATAGAATCATACAATTTTATGTTGAAAAAATTTGCATAATTTTGTATAGCTTGTATTGACAACATTAAATGTTCGACTTGTGAAAGTTCGACAAAAACTGACAGTAGAGAGCATTAGTGTTTAAGTTATTGCTTATATAACTTTTAATCTCACTAGAAAATAATAGTTTAAAATAATGTTTTTCACGTATAAGTCAAAAATACAGCCAATGCTGTTGTTTACAACTTTAAAACTCATTTTTTTAAATTTCTATCAAACTCAGTTTCAAAAGATTTTTCTGAACTTTAATCTGAGAATGTACTATAATCATCCGAAATCTACAATTTTTAGGCAAACTAACTATGAGAACTAAAGAAGCTTTATTTAAAGACAGTGGTAGGACTTTATAGCTCTTTTTCAGTCCGACTCTTTTCAGTGTCTATTTAGTTCTCTTATTTTTTAAACTCTCACTTTATGACGTTTAAGGATGAAAAGAACAAACGTTTATTTGATTTTATCTTATAGAAAAAAATGGGATTTTGAAATCGTAACTTTAAGTCGGTATATCTTCGTTCATTGAAATTTTGAAATTGTACGAAAGTACAATGAAATACATATCACTGTTGACAACAAGGAGCTTGTGCTAGAGTTGCTACGAGTTAATCTTGTAGTTTTACAATGTACACAAGATCTTTTGTTTCCGGCGACTAAAATTTAAAAAACACAAACTTGGAAAAACAAAAATTTTAGATCACTTAACATACTTATAAACGCTTAGATCAAGTAGAAAATTTACACAATAACAGTTTAAAATAGAGTTTTAATAAAAATTACACTGGTTTAATGGGCCAGTTTAACAAATGGTCAAATTAGTACGTCAGCGTGATATTTTAAATTTTTCAACCAAACCCAAAATCATGTTAGAAAGCAGGCCATGGCCAACATGAGCAATAATTGTGTATTTTTAGTGCATTCAAATGTTCAAAAATTGACTTATTAAGCATTTTATAGTGCATTTTCCACTTAAAAGTGCAAAAAAATGAATTTTCAATAATTTTCTTAGTTTTTGCTTGTTTTCAACAGTTCTTTCACTAAAATATGTTGAAAAAAATGCTGTTTGTTGGTTTAAGTCATTTAAAAATGGTATTTCAATGTGTTTATACAGTTAATCCTCTTTTATTTGCTAAAATTTGGCCCACCAGGCATGTGCATAGAATCATACAATTTTATGTTGAAAAAATTTGCATAATTTTGTATAGCTTGTATTGACAACATTAAATGTTCGACTTGTGAAAGTTCGACAAAAACTGACAGTAGAGAGCATTAGTGTTTAAGTTATTGCTTATATAACTTTTAATCTCACTAGAAAATAATAGTTTAAAATAATGTTTTTCACGTATAAGTCAAAAATACAGCCAATGCTGTTGTTTACAACTTTAAAACTCATTTTTTTAAATTTCTATCAAACTCAGTTTCAAAAGATTTTTCTGAACTTTAATCTGAGAATGTACTATAATCATCCGAAATCTACAATTTTTAGGCAAACTAACTATGAGAACTAAAGAAGCTTTATTTAAAGACAGTGGTAGGACTTTATAGCTCTTTTTCAGTCCGACTCTTTTCAGTGTCTATTTAGTTCTCTTATTTTTTAAACTCTCACTTTATGACGTTTAAGGATGAAAAGAACAAACGTTTATTTGATTTTATCTTATAGAAAAAAATGGGATTTTGAAATCGTAACTTTAAGTCGGTATATCTTCGTTCATTGAAATTTTGAAATTGTACGAAAGTACAATGAAATACATATCACTGTTGACAACAAGGAGCTTGTGCTAGAGTTGCTACGAGTTAATCTTGTAGTTTTACAATGTACACAAGATCTTTTGTTTCCGGCGACTAAAATTTAAAAAACACAAACTTGGAAAAACAAAAATTTTAGATCACTTAACATACTTATAAACGCTTAGATCAAGTAGAAAATTTACACAATAACAGTTTAAAATAGAGTTTTAATAAAAATTACACTGGTTTAATGGGCCAGTTTAACAAATGGTCAAATTAGTACGTCAGCGTGATATTTTAAATTTTTCAACCAAACCCAAAATCATGTTAGAAAGCAGGCCATGGCCAACATGAGCAATAATTGTGTATTTTTAGTGCATTCAAATGTTCAAAAATTGACTTATTAAGCATTTTATAGTGCATTTTCCACTTAAAAGTGCAAAAAAATGAATTTTCAATAATTTTCTTAGTTTTTGCTTGTTTTCAACAGTTCTTTCACTAAAATATGTTGAAAAAAATGCTGTTTGTTGGTTTAAGTCATTTAAAAATGGTATTTCAATGTGTTTATACAGTTAATCCTCTTTTATTTGCTAAAATTTGGCCCACCAGGCATGTGCATAGAATCATACAATTTTATGTTGAAAAAATTTGCATAATTTTGTATAGCTTGTATTGACAACATTAAATGTTCGACTTGTGAAAGTTCGACAAAAACTGACAGTAGAGAGCATTAGTGTTTAAGTTATTGCTTATATAACTTTTAATCTCACTAGAAAATAATAGTTTAAAATAATGTTTTTCACGTATAAGTCAAAAATACAGCCAATGCTGTTGTTTACAACTTTAAAACTCATTTTTTTAAATTTCTATCAAACTCAGTTTCAAAAGATTTTTCTGAACTTTAATCTGAGAATGTACTATAATCATCCGAAATCTACAATTTTTAGGCAAACTAACTATGAGAACTAAAGAAGCTTTATTTAAAGACAGTGGTAGGACTTTATAGCTCTTTTTCAGTCCGACTCTTTTCAGTGTCTATTTAGTTCTCTTATTTTTTAAACTCTCACTTTATGACGTTTAAGGATGAAAAGAACAAACGTTTATTTGATTTTATCTTATAGAAAAAAATGGGATTTTGAAATCGTAACTTTAAGTCGGTATATCTTCGTTCATTGAAATTTTGAAATTGTACGAAAGTACAATGAAATACATATCACTGTTGACAACAAGGAGCTTGTGCTAGAGTTGCTACGAGTTAATCTTGTAGTTTTACAATGTACACAAGATCTTTTGTTTCCGGCGACTAAAATTTAAAAAACACAAACTTGGAAAAACAAAAATTTTAGATCACTTAACATACTTATAAACGCTTAGATCAAGTAGAAAATTTACACAATAACAGTTTAAAATAGAGTTTTAATAAAAATTACACTGGTTTAATGGGCCAGTTTAACAAATGGTCAAATTAGTACGTCAGCGTGATATTTTAAATTTTTCAACCAAACCCAAAATCATGTTAGAAAGCAGGCCATGGCCAACATGAGCAATAATTGTGTATTTTTAGTGCATTCAAATGTTCAAAAATTGACTTATTAAGCATTTTATAGTGCATTTTCCACTTAAAAGTGCAAAAAAATGAATTTTCAATAATTTTCTTAGTTTTTGCTTGTTTTCAACAGTTCTTTCACTAAAATATGTTGAAAAAAATGCTGTTTGTTGGTTTAAGTCATTTAAAAATGGTATTTCAATGTGTTTATACAGTTAATCCTCTTTTATTTGCTAAAATTTGGCCCACCAGGCATGTGCATAGAATCATACAATTTTATGTTGAAAAAATTTGCATAATTTTGTATAGCTTGTATTGACAACATTAAATGTTCGACTTGTGAAAGTTCGACAAAAACTGACAGTAGAGAGCATTAGTGTTTAAGTTATTGCTTATATAACTTTTAATCTCACTAGAAAATAATAGTTTAAAATAATGTTTTTCACGTATAAGTCAAAAATACAGCCAATGCTGTTGTTTACAACTTTAAAACTCATTTTTTTAAATTTCTATCAAACTCAGTTTCAAAAGATTTTTCTGAACTTTAATCTGAGAATGTACTATAATCATCCGAAATCTACAATTTTTAGGCAAACTAACTATGAGAACTAAAGAAGCTTTATTTAAAGACAGTGGTAGGACTTTATAGCTCTTTTTCAGTCCGACTCTTTTCAGTGTCTATTTAGTTCTCTTATTTTTTAAACTCTCACTTTATGACGTTTAAGGATGAAAAGAACAAACGTTTATTTGATTTTATCTTATAGAAAAAAATGGGATTTTGAAATCGTAACTTTAAGTCGGTATATCTTCGTTCATTGAAATTTTGAAATTGTACGAAAGTACAATGAAATACATATCACTGTTGACAACAAGGAGCTTGTGCTAGAGTTGCTACGAGTTAATCTTGTAGTTTTACAATGTACACAAGATCTTTTGTTTCCGGCGACTAAAATTTAAAAAACACAAACTTGGAAAAACAAAAATTTTAGATCACTTAACATACTTATAAACGCTTAGATCAAGTAGAAAATTTACACAATAACAGTTTAAAATAGAGTTTTAATAAAAATTACACTGGTTTAATGGGCCAGTTTAACAAATGGTCAAATTAGTACGTCAGCGTGATATTTTAAATTTTTCAACCAAACCCAAAATCATGTTAGAAAGCAGGCCATGGCCAACATGAGCAATAATTGTGTATTTTTAGTGCATTCAAATGTTCAAAAATTGACTTATTAAGCATTTTATAGTGCATTTTCCACTTAAAAGTGCAAAAAAATGAATTTTCAATAATTTTCTTAGTTTTTGCTTGTTTTCAACAGTTCTTTCACTAAAATATGTTGAAAAAAATGCTGTTTGTTGGTTTAAGTCATTTAAAAATGGTATTTCAATGTGTTTATACAGTTAATCCTCTTTTATTTGCTAAAATTTGGCCCACCAGGCATGTGCATAGAATCATACAATTTTATGTTGAAAAAATTTGCATAATTTTGTATAGCTTGTATTGACAACATTAAATGTTCGACTTGTGAAAGTTCGACAAAAACTGACAGTAGAGAGCATTAGTGTTTAAGTTATTGCTTATATAACTTTTAATCTCACTAGAAAATAATAGTTTAAAATAATGTTTTTCACGTATAAGTCAAAAATACAGCCAATGCTGTTGTTTACAACTTTAAAACTCATTTTTTTAAATTTCTATCAAACTCAGTTTCAAAAGATTTTTCTGAACTTTAATCTGAGAATGTACTATAATCATCCGAAATCTACAATTTTTAGGCAAACTAACTATGAGAACTAAAGAAGCTTTATTTAAAGACAGTGGTAGGACTTTATAGCTCTTTTTCAGTCCGACTCTTTTCAGTGTCTATTTAGTTCTCTTATTTTTTAAACTCTCACTTTATGACGTTTAAGGATGAAAAGAACAAACGTTTATTTGATTTTATCTTATAGAAAAAAATGGGATTTTGAAATCGTAACTTTAAGTCGGTATATCTTCGTTCATTGAAATTTTGAAATTGTACGAAAGTACAATGAAATACATATCACTGTTGACAACAAGGAGCTTGTGCTAGAGTTGCTACGAGTTAATCTTGTAGTTTTACAATGTACACAAGATCTTTTGTTTCCGGCGACTAAAATTTAAAAAACACAAACTTGGAAAAACAAAAATTTTAGATCACTTAACATACTTATAAACGCTTAGATCAAGTAGAAAATTTACACAATAACAGTTTAAAATAGAGTTTTAATAAAAATTACACTGGTTTAATGGGCCAGTTTAACAAATGGTCAAATTAGTACGTCAGCGTGATATTTTAAATTTTTCAACCAAACCCAAAATCATGTTAGAAAGCAGGCCATGGCCAACATGAGCAATAATTGTGTATTTTTAGTGCATTCAAATGTTCAAAAATTGACTTATTAAGCATTTTATAGTGCATTTTCCACTTAAAAGTGCAAAAAAATGAATTTTCAATAATTTTCTTAGTTTTTGCTTGTTTTCAACAGTTCTTTCACTAAAATATGTTGAAAAAAATGCTGTTTGTTGGTTTAAGTCATTTAAAAATGGTATTTCAATGTGTTTATACAGTTAATCCTCTTTTATTTGCTAAAATTTGGCCCACCAGGCATGTGCATAGAATCATACAATTTTATGTTGAAAAAATTTGCATAATTTTGTATAGCTTGTATTGACAACATTAAATGTTCGACTTGTGAAAGTTCGACAAAAACTGACAGTAGAGAGCATTAGTGTTTAAATTATTGCTTATATAACTTTTAATCTCACTAGAAAATAATAGTTTAAAATAATGTTTTTCACGTATAAGTCAAAAATACAGCCAATGCTGTTGTTTACAACTTTAAAACTCATTTTTTTAAATTTCTATCAAACTCAGTTTCAAAAGATTTTTCTGAACTTTAATCTGAGAATGTACTATAATCATCCGAAATCTACAATTTTTAGGCAAACTAACTATGAGAACTAAAGAAGCTTTATTTAAAGACAGTGGTAGGACTTTATAGCTCTTTTTCAGTCCGACTCTTTTCAGTGTCTATTTAGTTCTCTTATTTTTTAAACTCTCACTTTATGACGTTTAAGGATGAAAAGAACAAACGTTTATTTGATTTTATCTTATAGAAAAAAATGGGATTTTGAAATCGTAACTTTAAGTCGGTATATCTTCGTTCATTGAAATTTTGAAATTGTACGAAAGTACAATGAAATACATATCACTGTTGACAACAAGGAGCTTGTGCTAGAGTTGCTACGAGTTAATCTTGTAGTTTTACAATGTACACAAGATCTTTTGTTTCCGGCGACTAAAATTTAAAAAACACAAACTTGGAAAAACAAAAATTTTAGATCACTTAACATACTTATAAACGCTTAGATCAAGTAGAAAATTTACACAATAACAGTTTAAAATAGAGTTTTAATAAAAATTACACTGGTTTAATGGGCCAGTTTAACAAATGGTCAAATTAGTACGTCAGCGTGATATTTTAAATTTTTCAACCAAACCCAAAATCATGTTAGAAAGCAGGCCATGGCCAACATGAGCAATAATTGTGTATTTTTAGTGCATTCAAATGTTCAAAAATTGACTTATTAAGCATTTTATAGTGCATTTTCCACTTAAAAGTGCAAAAAAATGAATTTTCAATAATTTTCTTAGTTTTTGCTTGTTTTCAACAGTTCTTTCACTAAAATATGTTGAAAAAAATGCTGTTTGTTGGTTTAAGTCATTTAAAAATGGTATTTCAATGTGTTTATACAGTTAATCCTCTTTTATTTGCTAAAATTTGGCCCACCAGGCATGTGCATAGAATCATACAATTTTATGTTGAAAAAATTTGCATAATTTTGTATAGCTTGTATTGACAACATTAAATGTTCGACTTGTGAAAGTTCGACAAAAACTGACAGTAGAGAGCATTAGTGTTTAAGTTATTGCTTATATAACTTTTAATCTCACTAGAAAATAATAGTTTAAAATAATGTTTTTCACGTATAAGTCAAAAATACAGCCAATGCTGTTGTTTACAACTTTAAAACTCATTTTTTTAAATTTCTATCAAACTCAGTTTCAAAAGATTTTTCTGAACTTTAATCTGAGAATGTACTATAATCATCCGAAATCTACAATTTTTAGGCAAACTAACTATGAGAACTAAAGAAGCTTTATTTAAAGACAGTGGTAGGACTTTATAGCTCTTTTTCAGTCCGACTCTTTTCAGTGTCTATTTAGTTCTCTTATTTTTTAAACTCTCACTTTATGACGTTTAAGGATGAAAAGAACAAACGTTTATTTGATTTTATCTTATAGAAAAAAATGGGATTTTGAAATCGTAACTTTAAGTCGGTATATCTTCGTTCATTGAAATTTTGAAATTGTACGAAAGTACAATGAAATACATATCACTGTTGACAACAAGGAGCTTGTGCTAGAGTTGCTACGAGTTAATCTTGTAGTTTTACAATGTACACAAGATCTTTTGTTTCCGGCGACTAAAATTTAAAAAACACAAACTTGGAAAAACAAAAATTTTAGATCACTTAACATACTTATAAACGCTTAGATCAAGTAGAAAATTTACACAATAACAGTTTAAAATAGAGTTTTAATAAAAATTACACTGGTTTAATGGGCCAGTTTAACAAATGGTCAAATTAGTACGTCAGCGTGATATTTTAAATTTTTCAACCAAACCCAAAATCATGTTAGAAAGCAGGCCATGGCCAACATGAGCAATAATTGTGTATTTTTAGTGCATTCAAATGTTCAAAAATTGACTTATTAAGCATTTTATAGTGCATTTTCCACTTAAAAGTGCAAAAAAATGAATTTTCAATAATTTTCTTAGTTTTTGCTTGTTTTCAACAGTTCTTTCACTAAAATATGTTGAAAAAAATGCTGTTTGTTGGTTTAAGTCATTTAAAAATGGTATTTCAATGTGTTTATACAGTTAATCCTCTTTTATTTGCTAAAATTTGGCCCACCAGGCATGTGCATAGAATCATACAATTTTATGTTGAAAAAATTTGCATAATTTTGTATAGCTTGTATTGACAACATTAAATGTTCGACTTGTGAAAGTTCGACAAAAACTGACAGTAGAGAGCATTAGTGTTTAAGTTATTGCTTATATAACTTTTAATCTCACTAGAAAATAATAGTTTAAAATAATGTTTTTCACGTATAAGTCAAAAATACAGCCAATGCTGTTGTTTACAACTTTAAAACTCATTTTTTTAAATTTCTATCAAACTCAGTTTCAAAAGATTTTTCTGAACTTTAATCTGAGAATGTACTATAATCATCCGAAATCTACAATTTTTAGGCAAACTAACTATGAGAACTAAAGAAGCTTTATTTAAAGACAGTGGTAGGACTTTATAGCTCTTTTTCAGTCCGACTCTTTTCAGTGTCTATTTAGTTCTCTTATTTTTTAAACTCTCACTTTATGACGTTTAAGGATGAAAAGAACAAACGTTTATTTGATTTTATCTTATAGAAAAAAATGGGATTTTGAAATCGTAACTTTAAGTCGGTATATCTTCGTTCATTGAAATTTTGAAATTGTACGAAAGTACAATGAAATACATATCACTGTTGACAACAAGGAGCTTGTGCTAGAGTTGCTACGAGTTAATCTTGTAGTTTTACAATGTACACAAGATCTTTTGTTTCCGGCGACTAAAATTTAAAAAACACAAACTTGGAAAAACAAAAATTTTAGATCACTTAACATACTTATAAACGCTTAGATCAAGTAGAAAATTTACACAATAACAGTTTAAAATAGAGTTTTAATAAAAATTACACTGGTTTAATGGGCCAGTTTAACAAATGGTCAAATTAGTACGTCAGCGTGATATTTTAAATTTTTCAACCAAACCCAAAATCATGTTAGAAAGCAGGCCATGGCCAACATGAGCAATAATTGTGTATTTTTAGTGCATTCAAATGTTCAAAAATTGACTTATTAAGCATTTTATAGTGCATTTTCCACTTAAAAGTGCAAAAAAATGAATTTTCAATAATTTTCTTAGTTTTTGCTTGTTTTCAACAGTTCTTTCACTAAAATATGTTGAAAAAAATGCTGTTTGTTGGTTTAAGTCATTTAAAAATGGTATTTCAATGTGTTTATACAGTTAATCCTCTTTTATTTGCTAAAATTTGGCCCACCAGGCATGTGCATAGAATCATACAATTTTATGTTGAAAAAATTTGCATAATTTTGTATAGCTTGTATTGACAACATTAAATGTTCGACTTGTGAAAGTTCGACAAAAACTGACAGTAGAGAGCATTAGTGTTTAAGTTATTGCTTATATAACTTTTAATCTCACTAGAAAATAATAGTTTAAAATAATGTTTTTCACGTATAAGTCAAAAATACAGCCAATGCTGTTGTTTACAACTTTAAAACTCATTTTTTTAAATTTCTATCAAACTCAGTTTCAAAAGATTTTTCTGAACTTTAATCTGAGAATGTACTATAATCATCCGAAATCTACAATTTTTAGGCAAACTAACTATGAGAACTAAAGAAGCTTTATTTAAAGACAGTGGTAGGACTTTATAGCTCTTTTTCAGTCCGACTCTTTTCAGTGTCTATTTAGTTCTCTTATTTTTTAAACTCTCACTTTATGACGTTTAAGGATGAAAAGAACAAACGTTTATTTGATTTTATCTTATAGAAAAAAATGGGATTTTGAAATCGTAACTTTAAGTCGGTATATCTTCGTTCATTGAAATTTTGAAATTGTACGAAAGTACAATGAAATACATATCACTGTTGACAACAAGGAGCTTGTGCTAGAGTTGCTACGAGTTAATCTTGTAGTTTTACAATGTACACAAGATCTTTTGTTTCCGGCGACTAAAATTTAAAAAACACAAACTTGGAAAAACAAAAATTTTAGATCACTTAACATACTTATAAACGCTTAGATCAAGTAGAAAATTTACACAATAACAGTTTAAAATAGAGTTTTAATAAAAATTACACTGGTTTAATGGGCCAGTTTAACAAATGGTCAAATTAGTACGTCAGCGTGATATTTTAAATTTTTCAACCAAACCCAAAATCATGTTAGAAAGCAGGCCATGGCCAACATGAGCAATAATTGTGTATTTTTAGTGCATTCAAATGTTCAAAAATTGACTTATTAAGCATTTTATAGTGCATTTTCCACTTAAAAGTGCAAAAAAATGAATTTTCAATAATTTTCTTAGTTTTTGCTTGTTTTCAACAGTTCTTTCACTAAAATATGTTGAAAAAAATGCTGTTTGTTGGTTTAAGTCATTTAAAAATGGTATTTCAATGTGTTTATACAGTTAATCCTCTTTTATTTGCTAAAATTTGGCCCACCAGGCATGTGCATAGAATCATACAATTTTATGTTGAAAAAATTTGCATAATTTTGTATAGCTTGTATTGACAACATTAAATGTTCGACTTGTGAAAGTTCGACAAAAACTGACAGTAGAGAGCATTAGTGTTTAAGTTATTGCTTATATAACTTTTAATCTCACTAGAAAATAATAGTTTAAAATAATGTTTTTCACGTATAAGTCAAAAATACAGCCAATGCTGTTGTTTACAACTTTAAAACTCATTTTTTTAAATTTCTATCAAACTCAGTTTCAAAAGATTTTTCTGAACTTTAATCTGAGAATGTACTATAATCATCCGAAATCTACAATTTTTAGGCAAACTAACTATGAGAACTAAAGAAGCTTTATTTAAAGACAGTGGTAGGACTTTATAGCTCTTTTTCAGTCCGACTCTTTTCAGTGTCTATTTAGTTCTCTTATTTTTTAAACTCTCACTTTATGACGTTTAAGGATGAAAAGAACAAACGTTTATTTGATTTTATCTTATAGAAAAAAATGGGATTTTGAAATCGTAACTTTAAGTCGGTATATCTTCGTTCATTGAAATTTTGAAATTGTACGAAAGTACAATGAAATACATATCACTGTTGACAACAAGGAGCTTGTGCTAGAGTTGCTACGAGTTAATCTTGTAGTTTTACAATGTACACAAGATCTTTTGTTTCCGGCGACTAAAATTTAAAAAACACAAACTTGGAAAAACAAAAATTTTAGATCACTTAACATACTTATAAACGCTTAGATCAAGTAGAAAATTTACACAATAACAGTTTAAAATAGAGTTTTAATAAAAATTACACTGGTTTAATGGGCCAGTTTAACAAATGGTCAAATTAGTACGTCAGCGTGATATTTTAAATTTTTCAACCAAACCCAAAATCATGTTAGAAAGCAGGCCATGGCCAACATGAGCAATAATTGTGTATTTTTAGTGCATTCAAATGTTCAAAAATTGACTTATTAAGCATTTTATAGTGCATTTTCCACTTAAAAGTGCAAAAAAATGAATTTTCAATAATTTTCTTAGTTTTTGCTTGTTTTCAACAGTTCTTTCACTAAAATATGTTGAAAAAAATGCTGTTTGTTGGTTTAAGTCATTTAAAAATGGTATTTCAATGTGTTTATACAGTTAATCCTCTTTTATTTGCTAAAATTTGGCCCACCAGGCATGTGCATAGAATCATACAATTTTATGTTGAAAAAATTTGCATAATTTTGTATAGCTTGTATTGACAACATTAAATGTTCGACTTGTGAAAGTTCGACAAAAACTGACAGTAGAGAGCATTAGTGTTTAAGTTATTGCTTATATAACTTTTAATCTCACTAGAAAATAATAGTTTAAAATAATGTTTTTCACGTATAAGTCAAAAATACAGCCAATGCTGTTGTTTACAACTTTAAAACTCATTTTTTTAAATTTCTATCAAACTCAGTTTCAAAAGATTTTTCTGAACTTTAATCTGAGAATGTACTATAATCATCCGAAATCTACAATTTTTAGGCAAACTAACTATGAGAACTAAAGAAGCTTTATTTAAAGACAGTGGTAGGACTTTATAGCTCTTTTTCAGTCCGACTCTTTTCAGTGTCTATTTAGTTCTCTTATTTTTTAAACTCTCACTTTATGACGTTTAAGGATGAAAAGAACAAACGTTTATTTGATTTTATCTTATAGAAAAAAATGGGATTTTGAAATCGTAACTTTAAGTCGGTATATCTTCGTTCATTGAAATTTTGAAATTGTACGAAAGTACAATGAAATACATATCACTGTTGACAACAAGGAGCTTGTGCTAGAGTTGCTACGAGTTAATCTTGTAGTTTTACAATGTACACAAGATCTTTTGTTTCCGGCGACTAAAATTTAAAAAACACAAACTTGGAAAAACAAAAATTTTAGATCACTTAACATACTTATAAACGCTTAGATCAAGTAGAAAATTTACACAATAACAGTTTAAAATAGAGTTTTAATAAAAATTACACTGGTTTAATGGGCCAGTTTAACAAATGGTCAAATTAGTACGTCAGCGTGATATTTTAAATTTTTCAACCAAACCCAAAATCATGTTAGAAAGCAGGCCATGGCCAACATGAGCAATAATTGTGTATTTTTAGTGCATTCAAATGTTCAAAAATTGACTTATTAAGCATTTTATAGTGCATTTTCCACTTAAAAGTGCAAAAAAATGAATTTTCAATAATTTTCTTAGTTTTTGCTTGTTTTCAACAGTTCTTTCACTAAAATATGTTGAAAAAAATGCTGTTTGTTGGTTTAAGTCATTTAAAAATGGTATTTCAATGTGTTTATACAGTTAATCCTCTTTTATTTGCTAAAATTTGGCCCACCAGGCATGTGCATAGAATCATACAATTTTATGTTGAAAAAATTTGCATAATTTTGTATAGCTTGTATTGACAACATTAAATGTTCGACTTGTGAAAGTTCGACAAAAACTGACAGTAGAGAGCATTAGTGTTTAAGTTATTGCTTATATAACTTTTAATCTCACTAGAAAATAATAGTTTAAAATAATGTTTTTCACGTATAAGTCAAAAATACAGCCAATGCTGTTGTTTACAACTTTAAAACTCATTTTTTTAAATTTCTATCAAACTCAGTTTCAAAAGATTTTTCTGAACTTTAATCTGAGAATGTACTATAATCATCCGAAATCTACAATTTTTAGGCAAACTAACTATGAGAACTAAAGAAGCTTTATTTAAAGACAGTGGTAGGACTTTATAGCTCTTTTTCAGTCCGACTCTTTTCAGTGTCTATTTAGTTCTCTTATTTTTTAAACTCTCACTTTATGACGTTTAAGGATGAAAAGAACAAACGTTTATTTGATTTTATCTTATAGAAAAAAATGGGATTTTGAAATCGTAACTTTAAGTCGGTATATCTTCGTTCATTGAAATTTTGAAATTGTACGAAAGTACAATGAAATACATATCACTGTTGACAACAAGGAGCTTGTGCTAGAGTTGCTACGAGTTAATCTTGTAGTTTTACAATGTACACAAGATCTTTTGTTTCCGGCGACTAAAATTTAAAAAACACAAACTTGGAAAAACAAAAATTTTAGATCACTTAACATACTTATAAACGCTTAGATCAAGTAGAAAATTTACACAATAACAGTTTAAAATAGAGTTTTAATAAAAATTACACTGGTTTAATGGGCCAGTTTAACAAATGGTCAAATTAGTACGTCAGCGTGATATTTTAAATTTTTCAACCAAACCCAAAATCATGTTAGAAAGCAGGCCATGGCCAACATGAGCAATAATTGTGTATTTTTAGTGCATTCAAATGTTCAAAAATTGACTTATTAAGCATTTTATAGTGCATTTTCCACTTAAAAGTGCAAAAAAATGAATTTTCAATAATTTTCTTAGTTTTTGCTTGTTTTCAACAGTTCTTTCACTAAAATATGTTGAAAAAAATGCTGTTTGTTGGTTTAAGTCATTTAAAAATGGTATTTCAATGTGTTTATACAGTTAATCCTCTTTTATTTGCTAAAATTTGGCCCACCAGGCATGTGCATAGAATCATACAATTTTATGTTGAAAAAATTTGCATAATTTTGTATAGCTTGTATTGACAACATTAAATGTTCGACTTGTGAAAGTTCGACAAAAACTGACAGTAGAGAGCATTAGTGTTTAAGTTATTGCTTATATAACTTTTAATCTCACTAGAAAATAATAGTTTAAAATAATGTTTTTCACGTATAAGTCAAAAATACAGCCAATGCTGTTGTTTACAACTTTAAAACTCATTTTTTTAAATTTCTATCAAACTCAGTTTCAAAAGATTTTTCTGAACTTTAATCTGAGAATGTACTATAATCATCCGAAATCTACAATTTTTAGGCAAACTAACTATGAGAACTAAAGAAGCTTTATTTAAAGACAGTGGTAGGACTTTATAGCTCTTTTTCAGTCCGACTCTTTTCAGTGTCTATTTAGTTCTCTTATTTTTTAAACTCTCACTTTATGACGTTTAAGGATGAAAAGAACAAACGTTTATTTGATTTTATCTTATAGAAAAAAATGGGATTTTGAAATCGTAACTTTAAGTCGGTATATCTTCGTTCATTGAAATTTTGAAATTGTACGAAAGTACAATGAAATACATATCACTGTTGACAACAAGGAGCTTGTGCTAGAGTTGCTACGAGTTAATCTTGTAGTTTTACAATGTACACAAGATCTTTTGTTTCCGGCGACTAAAATTTAAAAAACACAAACTTGGAAAAACAAAAATTTTAGATCACTTAACATACTTATAAACGCTTAGATCAAGTAGAAAATTTACACAATAACAGTTTAAAATAGAGTTTTAATAAAAATTACACTGGTTTAATGGGCCAGTTTAACAAATGGTCAAATTAGTACGTCAGCGTGATATTTTAAATTTTTCAACCAAACCCAAAATCATGTTAGAAAGCAGGCCATGGCCAACATGAGCAATAATTGTGTATTTTTAGTGCATTCAAATGTTCAAAAATTGACTTATTAAGCATTTTATAGTGCATTTTCCACTTAAAAGTGCAAAAAAATGAATTTTCAATAATTTTCTTAGTTTTTGCTTGTTTTCAACAGTTCTTTCACTAAAATATGTTGAAAAAAATGCTGTTTGTTGGTTTAAGTCATTTAAAAATGGTATTTCAATGTGTTTATACAGTTAATCCTCTTTTATTTGCTAAAATTTGGCCCACCAGGCATGTGCATAGAATCATACAATTTTATGTTGAAAAAATTTGCATAATTTTGTATAGCTTGTATTGACAACATTAAATGTTCGACTTGTGAAAGTTCGACAAAAACTGACAGTAGAGAGCATTAGTGTTTAAGTTATTGCTTATATAACTTTTAATCTCACTAGAAAATAATAGTTTAAAATAATGTTTTTCACGTATAAGTCAAAAATACAGCCAATGCTGTTGTTTACAACTTTAAAACTCATTTTTTTAAATTTCTATCAAACTCAGTTTCAAAAGATTTTTCTGAACTTTAATCTGAGAATGTACTATAATCATCCGAAATCTACAATTTTTAGGCAAACTAACTATGAGAACTAAAGAAGCTTTATTTAAAGACAGTGGTAGGACTTTATAGCTCTTTTTCAGTCCGACTCTTTTCAGTGTCTATTTAGTTCTCTTATTTTTTAAACTCTCACTTTATGACGTTTAAGGATGAAAAGAACAAACGTTTATTTGATTTTATCTTATAGAAAAAAATGGGATTTTGAAATCGTAACTTTAAGTCGGTATATCTTCGTTCATTGAAATTTTGAAATTGTACGAAAGTACAATGAAATACATATCACTGTTGACAACAAGGAGCTTGTGCTAGAGTTGCTACGAGTTAATCTTGTAGTTTTACAATGTACACAAGATCTTTTGTTTCCGGCGACTAAAATTTAAAAAACACAAACTTGGAAAAACAAAAATTTTAGATCACTTAACATACTTATAAACGCTTAGATCAAGTAGAAAATTTACACAATAACAGTTTAAAATAGAGTTTTAATAAAAATTACACTGGTTTAATGGGCCAGTTTAACAAATGGTCAAATTAGTACGTCAGCGTGATATTTTAAATTTTTCAACCAAACCCAAAATCATGTTAGAAAGCAGGCCATGGCCAACATGAGCAATAATTGTGTATTTTTAGTGCATTCAAATGTTCAAAAATTGACTTATTAAGCATTTTATAGTGCATTTTCCACTTAAAAGTGCAAAAAAATGAATTTTCAATAATTTTCTTAGTTTTTGCTTGTTTTCAACAGTTCTTTCACTAAAATATGTTGAAAAAAATGCTGTTTGTTGGTTTAAGTCATTTAAAAATGGTATTTCAATGTGTTTATACAGTTAATCCTCTTTTATTTGCTAAAATTTGGCCCACCAGGCATGTGCATAGAATCATACAATTTTATGTTGAAAAAATTTGCATAATTTTGTATAGCTTGTATTGACAACATTAAATGTTCGACTTGTGAAAGTTCGACAAAAACTGACAGTAGAGAGCATTAGTGTTTAAGTTATTGCTTATATAACTTTTAATCTCACTAGAAAATAATAGTTTAAAATAATGTTTTTCACGTATAAGTCAAAAATACAGCCAATGCTGTTGTTTACAACTTTAAAACTCATTTTTTTAAATTTCTATCAAACTCAGTTTCAAAAGATTTTTCTGAACTTTAATCTGAGAATGTACTATAAT
This sequence comes from Thalia democratica, assembly GCF_965202585.1. Taxonomy (NCBI): domain Eukaryota; kingdom Metazoa; phylum Chordata; class Thaliacea; order Salpida; family Salpidae; genus Thalia; species Thalia democratica. The sequence continues at coordinate 6,040 of NW_028140289.1, read as the reverse complement.
CATCCGAAATCTACAATTTTTAGGCAAACTAACTATGAGAACTAAAGAAGCTTTATTTAAAGACAGTGGTAGGACTTTATAGCTCTTTTTCAGTCCGACTCTTTTCAGTGTCTATTTAGTTCTCTTATTTTTTAAACTCTCACTTTATGACGTTTAAGGATGAAAAGAACAAACGTTTATTTGATTTTATCTTATAGAAAAAAATGGGATTTTGAAATCGTAACTTTAAGTCGGTATATCTTCGTTCATTGAAATTTTGAAATTGTACGAAAGTACAATGAAATACATATCACTGTTGACAACAAGGAGCTTGTGCTAGAGTTGCTACGAGTTAATCTTGTAGTTTTACAATGTACACAAGATCTTTTGTTTCCGGCGACTAAAATTTAAAAAACACAAACTTGGAAAAACAAAAATTTTAGATCACTTAACATACTTATAAACGCTTAGATCAAGTAGAAAATTTACACAATAACAGTTTAAAATAGAGTTTTAATAAAAATTACACTGGTTTAATGGGCCAGTTTAACAAATGGTCAAATTAGTACGTCAGCGTGATATTTTAAATTTTTCAACCAAACCCAAAATCATGTTAGAAAGCAGGCCATGGCCAACATGAGCAATAATTGTGTATTTTTAGTGCATTCAAATGTTCAAAAATTGACTTATTAAGCATTTTATAGTGCATTTTCCACTTAAAAGTGCAAAAAAATGAATTTTCAATAATTTTCTTAGTTTTTGCTTGTTTTCAACAGTTCTTTCACTAAAATATGTTGAAAAAAATGCTGTTTGTTGGTTTAAGTCATTTAAAAATGGTATTTCAATGTGTTTATACAGTTAATCCTCTTTTATTTGCTAAAATTTGGCCCACCAGGCATGTGCATAGAATCATACAATTTTATGTTGAAAAAATTTGCATAATTTTGTATAGCTTGTATTGACAACATTAAATGTTCGACTTGTGAAAGTTCGACAAAAACTGACAGTAGAGAGCATTAGTGTTTAAGTTATTGCTTATATAACTTTTAATCTCACTAGAAAATAATAGTTTAAAATAATGTTTTTCACGTATAAGTCAAAAATACAGCCAATGCTGTTGTTTACAACTTTAAAACTCATTTTTTTAAATTTCTATCAAACTCAGTTTCAAAAGATTTTTCTGAACTTTAATCTGAGAATGTACTATAATCATCCGAAATCTACAATTTTTAGGCAAACTAACTATGAGAACTAAAGAAGCTTTATTTAAAGACAGTGGTAGGACTTTATAGCTCTTTTTCAGTCCGACTCTTTTCAGTGTCTATTTAGTTCTCTTATTTTTTAAACTCTCACTTTATGACGTTTAAGGATGAAAAGAACAAACGTTTATTTGATTTTATCTTATAGAAAAAAATGGGATTTTGAAATCGTAACTTTAAGTCGGTATATCTTCGTTCATTGAAATTTTGAAATTGTACGAAAGTACAATGAAATACATATCACTGTTGACAACAAGGAGCTTGTGCTAGAGTTGCTACGAGTTAATCTTGTAGTTTTACAATGTACACAAGATCTTTTGTTTCCGGCGACTAAAATTTAAAAAACACAAACTTGGAAAAACAAAAATTTTAGATCACTTAACATACTTATAAACGCTTAGATCAAGTAGAAAATTTACACAATAACAGTTTAAAATAGAGTTTTAATAAAAATTACACTGGTTTAATGGGCCAGTTTAACAAATGGTCAAATTAGTACGTCAGCGTGATATTTTAAATTTTTCAACCAAACCCAAAATCATGTTAGAAAGCAGGCCATGGCCAACATGAGCAATAATTGTGTATTTTTAGTGCATTCAAATGTTCAAAAATTGACTTATTAAGCATTTTATAGTGCATTTTCCACTTAAAAGTGCAAAAAAATGAATTTTCAATAATTTTCTTAGTTTTTGCTTGTTTTCAACAGTTCTTTCACTAAAATATGTTGAAAAAAATGCTGTTTGTTGGTTTAAGTCATTTAAAAATGGTATTTCAATGTGTTTATACAGTTAATCCTCTTTTATTTGCTAAAATTTGGCCCACCAGGCATGTGCATAGAATCATACAATTTTATGTTGAAAAAATTTGCATAATTTTGTATAGCTTGTATTGACAACATTAAATGTTCGACTTGTGAAAGTTCGACAAAAACTGACAGTAGAGAGCATTAGTGTTTAAGTTATTGCTTATATAACTTTTAATCTCACTAGAAAATAATAGTTTAAAATAATGTTTTTCACGTATAAGTCAAAAATACAGCCAATGCTGTTGTTTACAACTTTAAAACTCATTTTTTTAAATTTCTATCAAACTCAGTTTCAAAAGATTTTTCTGAACTTTAATCTGAGAATGTACTATAATCATCCGAAATCTACAATTTTTAGGCAAACTAACTATGAGAACTAAAGAAGCTTTATTTAAAGACAGTGGTAGGACTTTATAGCTCTTTTTCAGTCCGACTCTTTTCAGTGTCTATTTAGTTCTCTTATTTTTTAAACTCTCACTTTATGACGTTTAAGGATGAAAAGAACAAACGTTATTTGATTTTATCTTATAGAAAAAAATGGGATTTTGAAATCGTAACTTTAAGTCGGTATATCTTCGTTCATTGAAATTTTGAAATTGTACGAAAGTACAATGAAATACATATCACTGTTGACAACAAGGAGCTTGTGCTAGAGTTGCTACGAGTTAATCTTGTAGTTTTACAATGTACACAAGATCTTTTGTTTCCGGCGACTAAAATTTAAAAAACACAAACTTGGAAAAACAAAAATTTTAGATCACTTAACATACTTATAAACGCTTAGATCAAGTAGAAAATTTACACAATAACAGTTTAAAATAGAGTTTTAATAAAAATTACACTGGTTTAATGGGCCAGTTTAACAAATGGTCAAATTAGTACGTCAGCGTGATATTTTAAATTTTTCAACCAAACCCAAAATCATGTTAGAAAGCAGGCCATGGCCAACATGAGCAATAATTGTGTATTTTTAGTGCATTCAAATGTTCAAAAATTGACTTATTAAGCATTTTATAGTGCATTTTCCACTTAAAAGTGCAAAAAAATGAATTTTCAATAATTTTCTTAGTTTTTGCTTGTTTTCAACAGTTCTTTCACTAAAATATGTTGAAAAAAATGCTGTTTGTTGGTTTAAGTCATTTAAAAATGGTATTTCAATGTGTTTATACAGTTAATCCTCTTTTATTTGCTAAAATTTGGCCCACCAGGCATGTGCATAGAATCATACAATTTTATGTTGAAAAAATTTGCATAATTTTGTATAGCTTGTATTGACAACATTAAATGTTCGACTTGTGAAAGTTCGACAAAAACTGACAGTAGAGAGCATTAGTGTTTAAGTTATTGCTTATATAACTTTTAATCTCACTAGAAAATAATAGTTTAAAATAATGTTTTTCACGTATAAGTCAAAAATACAGCCAATGCTGTTGTTTACAACTTTAAAACTCATTTTTTTAAATTTCTATCAAACTCAGTTTCAAAAGATTTTTCTGAACTTTAATCTGAGAATGTACTATAATCATCCGAAATCTACAATTTTTAGGCAAACTAACTATGAGAACTAAAGAAGCTTTATTTAAAGACAGTGGTAGGACTTTATAGCTCTTTTTCAGTCCGACTCTTTTCAGTGTCTATTTAGTTCTCTTATTTTTTAAACTCTCACTTTATGACGTTTAAGGATGAAAAGAACAAACGTTTATTTGATTTTATCTTATAGAAAAAAATGGGATTTTGAAATCGTAACTTTAAGTCGGTATATCTTCGTTCATTGAAATTTTGAAATTGTACGAAAGTACAATGAAATACATATCACTGTTGACAACAAGGAGCTTGTGCTAGAGTTGCTACGAGTTAATCTTGTAGTTTTACAATGTACACAAGATCTTTTGTTTCCGGCGACTAAAATTTAAAAAACACAAACTTGGAAAAACAAAAATTTTAGATCACTTAACATACTTATAAACGCTTAGATCAAGTAGAAAATTTACACAATAACAGTTTAAAATAGAGTTTTAATAAAAATTACACTGGTTTAATGGGCAGTTTAACAAATGGTCAAATTAGTACGTCAGCGTGATATTTTAAATTTTTCAACCAAACCCAAAATCATGTTAGAAAGCAGGCCATGGCCAACATGAGCAATAATTGTGTATTTTTAGTGCATTCAAATGTTCAAAAATTGACTTATTAAGCATTTTATAGTGCATTTTCCACTTAAAAGTGCAAAAAAATGAATTTTCAATAATTTCTTAGTTTTTGCTTGTTTTCAACAGTTCTTTCACTAAAATATGTTGAAAAAAATGCTGTTTGTTGGTTTAAGTCATTTAAAAATGGTATTTCAATGTGTTTATACAGTTAATCCTCTTTTATTTGCTAAAATTTGGCCCACCAGGCATGTGCATAGAATCATACAATTTTATGTTGAAAAAATTTGCATAATTTTGTATAGCTTGTATTGACAACATTAAATGTTCGACTTGTGAAAGTTCGACAAAAACTGACAGTAGAGAGCATTAGTGTTTAAGTTATTGCTTATATAACTTTTAATCTCACTAGAAAATAATAGTTTAAAATAATGTTTTTCACGTATAAGTCAAAAATACAGCCAATGCTGTTGTTTACAACTTTAAAACTCATTTTTTTAAATTTCTATCAAACTCAGTTTCAAAAGATTTTTCTGAACTTTAATCTGAGAATGTACTATAATCATCCGAAATCTACAATTTTTAGGCAAACTAACTATGAGAACTAAAGAAGCTTTATTTAAAGACAGTGGTAGGACTTTATAGCTCTTTTTCAGTCCGACTCTTTTCAGTGTCTATTTAGTTCTCTTATTTTTTAAACTCTCACTTTATGACGTTTAAGGATGAAAAGAACAAACGTTTATTTGATTTTATCTTATAGAAAAAAATGGGATTTTGAAATCGTAACTTTAAGTCGGTATATCTTCGTTCATTGAAATTTTGAAATTGTACGAAAGTACAATGAAATACATATCACTGTTGACAACAAGGAGCTTGTGCTAGAGTTGCTACGAGTTAATCTTGTAGTTTTACAATGTACACAAGATCTTTTGTTTCCGGCGACTAAAATTTAAAAAACACAAACTTGGAAAAACAAAAATTTTAGATCACTTAACATACTTATAAACGCTTAGATCAAGTAGAAAATTTACACAATAACAGTTTAAAATAGAGTTTTAATAAAAATTACACTGGTTTAATGGGCCAGTTTAACAAATGGTCAAATTAGTACGTCAGCGTGATATTTTAAATTTTTCAACCAAACCCAAAATCATGTTAGAAAGCAGGCCATGGCCAACATGAGCAATAATTGTGTATTTTTAGTGCATTCAAATGTTCAAAAATTGACTTATTAAGCATTTTATAGTGCATTTTCCACTTAAAAGTGCAAAAAATGAATTTTCAATAATTTTCTTAGTTTTTGCTTGTTTTCAACAGTTCTTTCACTAAAATATGTTGAAAAAAATGCTGTTTGTTGGTTTAAGTCATTTAAAAATGGTATTTCAATGTGTTTATACAGTTAATCCTCTTTTATTTGCTAAAATTTGGCCCACCAGGCATGTGCATAGAATCATACAATTTTATGTTGAAAAAATTTGCATAATTTTGTATAGCTTGTATTGACAACATTAAATGTTCGACTTGTGAAAGTTCGACAAAAACTGACAGTAGAGAGCATTATGTTTAAGTTATTGCTTATATAACTTTTAATCTCACTAGAAAATAATAGTTTAAAATAATGTTTTTCACGTATAAGTCAAAAATACAGCCAATGCTGTTGTTTACAACTTTAAAACTCATTTTTTTAAATTTCTATCAAACTCAGTTTCAAAAGATTTTTCTGAACTTTAATCTGAGAATGTACTATAATCATCCGAAATCTACAATTTTTAGGCAAACTAACTATGAGAACTAAAGAAGCTTTATTTAAAGACAGTGGTAGGACTTTATAGCTCTTTTTCAGTCCGACT
>NW_028140288.1:0-30722 GCF_965202585.1 Thalia democratica | reverse complement strand
AAGATAGTGGTCGTATGTCTCTACTGAATGTTTTGTTGAATGGATTCCCCAGTGACGACAATCTTTCCATTAAATACTACGCATGAGTGACTAAATCTGCGTTGAAGCATACTACGTATTTCATTAACTTTATCTTCATTTAAATCATACACCTAACAACTGTTATTATAATTATAAACATCTTGCCTAACTTCTTTAATACCTCCTAACAAAAACAGTTTTCCAAAGAACAAGCATGTAGAATGGTGTATGATACCTTGGACATCAGGAAATACTTGTTTACAGTCATTAGAGTTTTTAGGAAACCATTGAGGGTATAAGTCATAGAGTTTTCTTTTTTCTAAGTAATAAATATTATCGTGAAGCCCAAGATCTAATGAAAGTGTCTCAACAAGTTTGAATTCTAATCCAACTTTTGTTTTTTTACAAACTCTTGCTTGTTTTTCAGTTTCACCAGACGAATTAGTTATGTAATTCATGAAAGCCACACTTTCATGCATGCAAAATCGGTTTTCATTCTGATACCTTTCCAGATATGATTCAGTTCCTTTAGATTTATGATATAAAACAAAGTCAATGTAACTGCAACATTCTTCAGAATTTGAAAATAGCGGGTGCTTTTTGATAACATTTTCAAGAATTTCAGAAGACAGTAATGGCATACTGACGGTTTTTAAAAGATCAAACACAGTTTTTTCTCTAGTGCTTGTATCATACTCAATCCAACCAACGATTGATTCAAAAATCTCGAGTTCAGTACTAACATGAAGATCTGATCTTGAAACTAGATACATTATTAGATTGTAGTCAATCTTTTTAAACTCGTTTGTTTTTGATAAGCTGACAAAACTATGCTTTATTAAAGATTTTAAACTATTCTTCATTTCTTTTTGCGAGAAAATTTTCACTAGGTAGAAAAACGCCAAAATGTTGTTTTTGTTAACTAAAGCGTTGATACAATCAGCAGTGTAGACAATTTCTTTAGCTTGCTGAAGTTTTGTGGATCTCAAAAGTGAAATAACATTTTCTTTTTTCAAAAGATCGTCACCTGTTAATTAGTATGTACTAATGTTTAAATTTATTAAAAAAAAACTTTAAATTATTATTCTATTCTACTCTAATGAACAGAACTAACAACTAAATAAATGGTAATGTGGATAAATTTATATAGTTATACATTAAATTTTTATTTTTTATTATTTACTCTCAGTATAAGTATTTGCCGAGCTATATATGTAGATATATGTTATTAGTTATACTCGTTATGTTTTATTATATTTCAAATTTGATCATTTTTGTAACTTGTTCGTTAATAAAACATAACATAGAAAGATATTTATGATCAAATCGTACTGAATAAAATAAAAATGTCTGTAATTAAATGCCTACTCAAGAGCCGTACATACGAGACGCCAGATTTCGATGCTTTTGTAGCTACCTCTTTGATTATTATACATAACAATGTCCACACTAATGCAAGTTTTTTAAACCAAAGCCTCCAAAAATGGACTGTCCTCTAATATGGAGAGACTGTAATGAAGAGGTATTAAACAATATTTTTGAAAAAAATGGACAAAGTTTAATGACAGCACAGAGATAACAGAGTCAGAAAAACGTCGTCAGTTGTACAAATGCTGTGATGATTATCTAAGCGATTCTATTCTAAAAGGACATGTAGATGTAGTAAACTCAAGTCAGTGAAAGGTTTTAAGCATCATCAAGTAGCTCGCAGTGATTCTGGTGTCAGTTTTTGTACGACGATCAAACTTTCTTAGTATAAAATATAATTTGACTGAAAACACCAGATTACTACTTGCCCGTTTAATAGAAAAAGCCAGTACATGCTCTTACACTTCATTTGCTCAAAAAATGGCTTTAATAAAGTAAATAACTTCACAGAAATAATCCTATAAGATGTTATGGTGACTGATCTAACAAATGAATATATCTACCTAGAAGTGAATGGGAAAGTCTTGATGAGAAAGATGTCAATGAGATAATCGGTTTTATTGAATCAAAAGAGATGACAAACGGTGCAATGACACAACCTGCTTTTACAGTTTCAGTTTCCTTATACAAATGCTTAATAAAAACCATAAATAGAAAGTGTAATAAATCAACTGATAAATTTGTTTGGACAATAAAATTAAGAGGTTATTGAGTGTTCTGCTTGTAAATAACGCTGGATAAAATCTTAGGAAAAGGTTTATTAAAGTCACAACAAATATGCTGTTGAGTATCAGTTTATTGAACGAAAAAAGCGCTCAAATATTTGATTCTAGGACCTGGTGTACGAAAAAACCTTTCGGTTATCGAGTCATACACCAGGATACAGTTTAATGCGATGTCCAGGACAATGATTGCACTTCTGGTAAAATACACTTCTGGTTGGTGGAATGTTTATACAAAATGTTGATAACCTTTGTAGCCGAGATCGTAGGAAAAATATCTTCGAGATGTCAAAAAAGATGTTGAAAAGTTTAGTTTTAGAGCTGCATTAAGTGCAGCACTATGTGAATTAAAAAACAGTTTTTGAACATAATACATTTAAAAATTTAGTTTATGTAAACAAACTGAATATACTGTATGTTTACTCTCTAAGTTAAATGTTGCAAGATCAAAACCCATTTATTAACACATATACAAAAAAAGTTAGAACAAATTCTTAAACGGAATTTATATAAAAATTGATAAAACTCAACATTTTTTTTGTGTTATTATTTACATTTATTTTAGTATAGGTAAAAATATCAATTTTTTTTTTCACATATCATATATTTTTTGTTTCAGAACACCTTAAAGTACTTAGAGAAAATAAAGGCTACCTATCTTACTTACATATAACACTTAAATGTTTGCTAAAGACTAATTAACTTTGCTTTTTGATAATTTTCACTATTTAAATAAGCAAAATGGTCAAGTAAGTTACATGCAAGTTTTAATGCCTTACATTGTTACGACAGTTTGAAGAAAAACAATATTTCAAAATTTAAATAAATTTGTTATTACTTGGTTTTGACATTTACTTAGTCACACACAAAAAAAGATTTTTTTATTCATAAAAAATGTTGTTTATATACTTGGTTTTGCTTATTTCCAAAATTTTTAAATATAAATGTTAATTTTATTACATAGAAAGATTAAAAATAGAAAGTTTCACATTTAGCTGGGCATTTATTCAAGGTACCTAAATTAGTTTAATATCAAAATTTTAAAGTTATCTCAAAAAAAATAATGTACTCAAGTTTCACTTATGATCTGGGAAACTATTTACTAAGTTGCTTAAAACTTCCATGATAAAATTAGAATGTTATTTAATATAAATATAAATTGTTATGCCTTGTTTATAAACTAGTTGGTACATTTTCAATAAAGAAATGTAACTATCAAAGATTAGTTAAACTTATTTTATTGTATAAAACAATTTTTTGTGAAGAAAACCATTTAGCTTTAACTTACATTGCAATTGAAAACTTAGTTAAACGTTGGAAGGTCAACACATATGCAATTTTTTTTTTGAGATTTTGATTAAAATTAACCACGACATTAATATACTGAAACTCTTATATTTTCTTTAAAATTTTATTTATCTTAGTGTCTTTTCATGTATGTATGTGTGAACCACTGGGGTTGGATCTTGTAATATTCAACTTAGAGAGTTTACAAAACCAATATTAGGCCCTTATACCATTAGGCAACGCATATAATTTAAATTTGATGATATTTAAATATTGATATTTAAGTTTTTTTTTTGTATATGTGTTGACCTTGGGGTTTGATTTTAAAATATTTAATAAATTTTTTTTTCAAAACCATCAGGACTCATACACTATCAGGTTGCATATTTAATATCATTTAAATATAATTTTGTGATGTCTATAATTTTGACTTATATATTACAAATGACATATCTACTTTTCAAAATAAGATTTCAAAAAACAATTAACTTTGTAATAATATATTTTTAAATCAAAAAAAAATCAAAATTTGTAAGATTATCATCCATGTATATCTTGAACTTTAAAACAAATTATATTTTTTTGTAAAAGTTTATTAAAGTTTTAACTATTTTGATTTGATACGATTTTATATACAATATGTAGCTTCATAACTTTTTTATAATTTTTTTGTTTGAATTTACTGTATTATTAGCTATTAAAAAATTATTAATGCTTTTGTATTACATACTAACATTTAGGTTTGATTTTTAACTTTAAGTAGAAAAAACAAACTCTTTTTCGGTTAAAAAGTTTGTACCTAAGAAATGTCTATCTAGGTGACAGTTTACAATAAAAAAAATTGTCAACCTAGCGAAAAAAAGGTAAACACGCTCCTGGTATTTATTTTTAAACAAGTCCAGTTTGCTCACAAAGAAATAGATTTTTCTGGGTTTACCATAACTAATTCTAAAATCAAGCCACGAGAAAAATTCATAAAAGCTCTAAGGCAGTGCTTCTGAACCTTATTCTAGTGGCGGAACCCTTTTCCAAAGATCAAACTTTCCGCGGAACCCCTAACTTAAATTTTAAATAAAATTTAAAATTTTTACATAAAATTTTAAACTTCGAAAGGCTTCGCGGAACCCTAGGGTTCCGCGGAACCCCATTTCAGAAGCACTGCTCTAAGGGATATCTCTATGCCCAAGTCCATAACAGACATGCGATCCTGGTTTAGCTTAGTGAACCAAGTGTTACATTTTAACCTTTTGACATCTTTGATGACTATGTTCAAACCATTACTAAGTACCAAAACAAGAGTCTACTGGAAAGAATAATATGATAAATACTACAAACAAAAAAAGCTGTAGTTGCAACCACAAGAAATGTTTATATAATTTAATACAAAATTTTGATTATGGAAAGCCCACTTGTATACAACCAGGCTGGTCCACAACTGGTACTGGTTATTTCTTTGGCAAAAAAAGTGCTCTTGTTGCTCTGCTTTTCTAGGATGTTATCAAATTGGAAAGCGTTTTGTTTTGGCAAAATCTCATTTTCTTAGATCTTTAGAATTACATTATGCTGTGCTAGAAGGAGAAATCCATGAGTTTGTTTAGGCACTTAAGCAATCACAGTATTTTACACATGGATATGGTAGTTTGTTGGTTTTACTTGACTGATCACAAACCATAGGTAAAAAAGCTTGGAGACAAAACATTTGATGAGATTAAAAATCCTTACCTTTTCCGGTTGGATCAGAGAAGTCTTTTGTGACACTTTAAGATTCTATATAAACCTGTAAAATTACAGATTGCTCTAAGATGCAATGTCACGTAATCCAGTGGAATACATTTATGAAACAGAAGATGAAGTTGAGATTCTGATATTTAAGCTATAATACGTGGGAGCGAGTCAAACATGCACGAAGACACTTTTGCACGGAATGTCATTTTTTCACAAGAGTAAAAACAATAAATAACTAAAAGACAAATTATTAAAAAACAAAATGAAAAAATTTCCGACCGAGGGTAAGGGTTCGGGGTAACAGTGTTAGTAAAGTTAAGAATAGAATTTATTTTTAAACAAAATAAGTAAAACAAAAAAAAATTACTTAAAAAAAAGCTACCCACCGAGTGAGTATATTATTGCATGTCATCAAGTTAGTAACAATTTCAAGCTGTGACTTTTGATTGAGTTAAAGAAGAAACTTTAAAAAATAAACAGATGTTAAAGCTTAAACATAATACTAAAGCTAGTCTACCGGAGACAAAAGACTACCTAACATTAACGAATTTGGATAGTTCACTATTTTTTATGATGGACTGGGTCATCGCGTGTGGTATTCGTTATAGAGAATTGAATTATAATAAGCTACTACCACCTAGCAGTATATTTCAGGATGAAGTGAGCGGAATGTTTATTCATCTTTTTTTAAAAGGAAGGTTCTTAGAGTGCTGCATTCTGCTCACCAAGACGTCAGTGCAAAGAACGAACGAGTAAAAGCAATTGTTTACTCTCCATTATCCATAAATAACATTTAAGGTTTTCGGGAAGATCGCAATAGATATAACTAATTGCACAATGCAATCCTTGCCTACCTCAAATTTATTCATGGATTCCAAAATTTCGTTTTAAATCAATTTTCTGTGATTATTTTCATTTCAAGAAGTTAAATTACTTTTCTGCTGCTGACAGCTTTTATATTGGACAGAACCAGGCACATAGCTTGGTACGTTTTTGCAAATCAACAGAAACGTAAACATTTGTGCGAAAAAACTCGCTTTTGTTTCGATTATTCAGCTATCAAGACCTTGTTTTATTAGCTTTCAGTATTCGTATATACTTAGTTCTGCACTCCTGAGAGATAATTTTTACGTTAACTGTACTCTCTCGCACTTTTAGTGTCGTAAATATTGAACAAATTGAATACATCTAAATTGTATACAAATTGCATGTTGTAGCTTTCTGTTATCAAGTAGCAAACTATTGTAAAAAAATCCATTTAAAAGCTGTAGATTTGGTTTAAATAATGTGAGAGAAAATAAAAAGTAAGTGTGAGAGAGGATCTTGTACTATTGAAATGTTTGTGGTGAGTCAAAAAGAACTTAACATTTTTTGAAATTGTAATTTTTTGTGTCACAAAAGAGCAAATACAGGTAGAAGATATCTAACAAAATAAATTTTAAAGTAGATGAACCTCAAAGTAAACTAACATGAATAATTAACTTTTGTTTTAAATCAAATTGACTCTCTGACTTGAATGTTTTAAGATTAAATCCCTGTGGTTGACAAGTATATAAAAATGAAAAACTTTTGTAACAGTAATAGTAATATCATTTCCTGAACTTTTATCAAGAAGACTAGAATCTACTAAATCAGAAAAAATAACACAATAAGACATATAGCTTGCAACAAGATGACAAACTGAAAAACTTAATAGTATAAACATTTTTCCAAGAATAATATAAACAAATTAAAGTTGTGTTTTTATATTTTAGAACTTTATTTTTTAATTAAAACTTGTTTTAAAGATTGTATAAATGCCTAGGTTAGCTAATGTTTTTTTTAAGATTAATATGAACAAATTATAGTTTTTTTATTGTACTTTAGAATTTTATTTTTTAATCAAAACTTGTTTTGAAGGTTTTAAAATGTTGAGACAGGTCATTTGGTGGCACATAAATTATTTATAAAATATTTTTATAAAAGTTGTTCTGATGTTCAGTTAGGTGAGTTTTTTTGAAATTTATCTGAAAATTCTTAATTTCTGAAATTTATCCTTCAATTATTATTAATTAACTTAAGCAACAATTAAAATTTATAACCAAATGGATAGCTTGTGTGAACAATCATTGGAAAAATTTTTTTAAAAAATTATTAAATATATCAGTTTAATTCTTTAACCAATGTTTGATAAATGATAAATGGTTTTAAAATAAGTTTTATATAACTTTTTCAATCTAAAATTAAAAAGAATAAGTTAATACTATCTATTTTAACAAGTGTATAGTTGTATTATTAATTCTTAACAAGTTAAAAAAAATAAATTTAATAAACTTTATGTTTTGAAATATTTATGTTTGAATTTATTCATATGTTTTATATTGTATCTGAAAAATATTGATGTTTAATATTCAAAGTTTGTGGTTTTTTAACTAAGTTGTTTTATTTAACAAATTTGTTTTGTAAAAAAAAAGTTTGATTCTTTTTTACCGCTTTTATTTACCAATTTTTTTTAGTAAGAAAATGTTTCATTTTTCTTACAGCTTAAATCTTTATGCTGCCAAAGCTATAAATAACATTTACAAAGACGTGTACTCTTCATTTATTTATGAATTACTGTTGACAATAATAAAATAATTGTACATCTGAATTTTATCTAGTGTTGTGAACTTTTTTATTTTATATCTCTTTTGTTTTTTACTCAACTCCTAAAGTTTATGATTTTTATCTAATAAAAGCAACAATTTTTCTAATGTTTTCTGAGTTTGGGAAAATGTTTTCAAAGTTATATATTTTAGGCCTATCAGTAATACTATTAAAATTTAATTACTTATTAATATTTTTATTTTAAATGAAAGGTTTAATAGGTTTATAAAAGTTGCAACACATAAAGAATTATAGGGGGTCAAGAGCAGTACAAATTGCCTTGTATTCAATTAAACATTATACTTCAACCACCAATTTATTTTACATTTTCAACAAAACTGCTCACGTTCATATAAAATTAAAGGTAGTTAAAACTACTCTATTCCCGTTATGACGTCATCACACGTTATTGTTGATTTTTTTTTGCAGACTCGTAACTTTTTTGAGCTAGCTACGTCCCTAGACAGAACGGTCAAATTAGGAACAAATAAGTCTTGTTTAAAAGGACTATGTAAAGCTTAGCGTTGTATTTTTGTCATATTTGATCTTCAACTTAAAATATCTTCAGATGATGGTTCAGGGTTTTCTGCAAAATTTATCGAAAATTTAATAAAAGGACTTGATATACACCATCATATGTCAAAGGGTAAGGCGGAACTAGCAGTTAAGGGCAACGAGCGATTATTAATAAAGAACATATGTCCAAATGGTGCAAGCCATACTTAAGCAGAAAATACACCTGATTCGGGATGCCACTATTCCCTGCATATATATTTTTAGGACGAAATTTAAACTATCTTTCATCAAAAAGAGCGCTATGGCTTACAATAACCCGCGTATCTAAAATATGTGGCATGGAGAAAGCTCTTAAATTTTGTTATTTTAAGTCACTCGAAGATTTAAGTGAGCACACGAAATTGTTGACATCACTGAATTGCGTGATCATGGTATGATACAAAACTAAACAGGTTACTTTCTTGAAAAGTGGGGGAAAGTGGAGTAAAAGCGAAATTAAAAGACTATCACAGGTATATTATTTAGGTTGACAGATCAGGTCGCTTAAATGTTTGAAATCGTAAGTCTATAAGAAGATTTAATATTTTTTTAACCTAGAGAAGGCTTCTTTACCTTTGACTTGAAAAAAATCATTAGATTAGGGTTTGATTTTTTGAGTTGGGCCCCTTAGAAAAAAATGTTTACCAGAATATTTTTTAATATTCTTACTTTGCTGTGTTTATCAAAAGTTTTTTTTTCGAAAGTTTTAAAAGTGTATCAATATATACAATATGCCTGATTGTAAATGTCAAATACCCTCAATTTTCTAACGGTCACTGTAGCAAGCAAAAATAAATAAATTATAAAACTTTTTTTAAAACAATTAGTTATTACTGTTTTAAATGGTTTATGCTTTATTTTTATCTTTACTGTTAGTCTATACGTTCAGTATATTTTGTTCTTGTGAGTATAGTTAGCTAATTTTTATACCTGAAAGCTATGTTCAAGTTTACAATTTAATTTCAATAATTTTATTCTGCTCGGTTATTGTATCGTTTAATCTCCTTTCTAACTAAAATCTTTGAAGAGATATAGAAGTATTTGTCTAGCTATAAAAGTACATTTACGGTAATAGTTAAATTTGTTTTGTAGTTTTTCAGATATGATTATTCTTGTAATTTGTTGATTAATAAAGTATAACCACAAACAATATTTATTTACTTTGATTTAAAAAACTGTATTTAATTAAGTGTCTAGATCAGGGTTTCCTAAACTTTTTTTTCAAATTGCCCCCTTTAAAGAAATTTAAAAAGCTTTTGCCCCCTCCAACAAGATTACTCAAAAAACTACCATTTAAAACACCTAAGACCATTTGTTTTCTTTTTGCTGTTCATCTGCAACTTACGAATATATAGTGTAAGTTTTAAAATTAGAAGTAACAACACTTAGGACTTTTTTTGTTCTTCATCTACAACCTAAGAATGTCTGTCTAGTGCAGGGGTCGGCAAACTGCGGCCCGCGAGCACGTTATTTTTTTAAATGGAATGCGGCCCGCAAAAGAAAATTTTCTGGCCCGTGAGCATGTAAATGTGGCCCGCTGAGCAAAAATATATTTCAAGTTAAATTTTTTTCGGTAATTCGATTTAAGTTGATTATTTTGGTTTTAAATCTCTGTATAAAATTTCGAATTAATTAGAAGAACTTACTGCTTTATTTTAAAAATGTGAAAAAGACAGGTTAGAATTCTAACAGGATATTTTTCTAAGTTTCATAATAATTTCTTTTTTACAAAAGCAAGTATTTATCTGAAAAAAAAGAGTGTAAAGAGTGTTTTGATTTAATAGGTAAGTTATATAATTCTTACTTATTAAATAAGTAAATTCAAATGTTTTCCATTTTGTGCCAAAGTATTGCACAGTAATTAACTAAAGTATCGTTTCTTTATAGCTTAGATCAATATTTTTTATACCTAAGTTTCTTTTATAGATTTTTTATTTGTAAATGTTATACTTTAGTGTAAAAGTATTTAAAATAACATAGTAAAAAGAAATAAGGTTTATTTGATTTTTGTTTTGATACATTTAATTCTTTTAGAAGTTTTCTATGAATACCATATTAAAAAGATGCTTATATTGTAAACCACTTTTTATTTAATACTTTAGTTAGTTTAAGTTTAGTAAATGCATAATTTTCTAACATTGTTGTTTCTACATGTAATACCTAAATTTGTACAGACACATTTAAAAAATATATATGACATAAGTTAATATAGTTTTTGTTAGATATACATTTTCATTATTCAAACATTGTTTTTGTCAAACTAAGTTAATTTTTTTGCCTCGGATATCAATACTCACAATTGCTGTTTTTTGGAGCTACCTACTAAATATAAACTAGATTTAGGGAAGATAAATTTATCAAGTTTGTACATTTTTTATCAAAATAGTTCAAATTCGATCAAATAAACAAATAAAAGTTGCCACATACTCAGACTATGACTATTTAAAGACTTCGAATCTCAGGCCAACTAAGTCATCTTTAAAATTTTTGGCAAGAATTGCTATTTGTATACAAAAATAGCAGGAATGTGTTTGTTGACTCAGACTGTATTTTTTGCTTTAAAGGCAAGCAAATTAAACTTGTAATGTACGTTTTGCTCAATCTACAGTGTTACTTTGAGTTATAATATATGTTAAATTTTAAGTCTTGCAGCTGATATAATTCAAAATATTATTTATATGGTTGTGTACATTTAAGTGTGAACAATCAGTGTTGCCAAAAAAGTTGAATCCCGGAAAGCTTTGAACTTGAAAAATTATGCTTAAAAAAACTGCAAAAAAACTTGAATTTGAGAGTTTTTGATAACCTTGAAATTTTAAAACAATTTTTACATGTAAAGTAATGAAGTTTCGATTTGACACGAAAAACTTACCAAATAGATATTTTTATTAAAAAATATATTAAAGTAGCTTAACAGTATTTATTTAATTTTGATATCTTTTTAAAGACATTTAGTTAACCTTATTTAAACTTTATACTTAAAATAAAAGAAGGAATTGTACTTCCAAAAACTTTGTATTGGTGCATTGCACCTTTACTTGTAAAATTTCACCGATTGTTGTGCTTCGCGTTGGAACTAAACCAAGAAATTCTACTAAAATGACAGAGTTAGTAAAAACATCTCTAATAAAAATTCTCAGATGAGCAATAGTTTTTCTATCAGTGCTATCATGTTAAGAGATTGATTAAAGTCTTAATTTGATTTATTCGACTACATAACCTTAATGCATTTCCTAAACACGACTTCTTGTTGTCATTGAAGAAATAAAGAAATGTTTTTCATTACCGCAAACATAAACTCTTTAAAAAAGTTTTCAATTATAGCAGTATCTCATTTTAAGTAATAAATTTTGCTACTTTACCTTAACAATTTCTTCTGATCATTCTGTAGTTTCTGAAGATAATCATGTGCTTTGTTGGAACTGACTTTAGTGATTTGTTTTTTATCGTTTCTCGCAATACCTCTTAACTAAGGTTTTTTTATTCTTGTAGCTCGTTTTATATTTTACCAGCACTATTTTTGTTACAAAATAACAATAAAACTTTTATTAAAGGCTTTATGGCAAATTTTACTTTTATGTATTTTGTCAGTTTGTCAAAGCAACAACTAGCTACTCTTGTATAATACAGACCATAAAGCAATTTTCGAACAAACATAATAATTCATAAAAGTGAAAATCAGGGCTGCTAAAATGTCAGATATAAACTATTTTCAACGTTGATATTTCTTAGACTTAGCTCAAAACGTAAAGCTCTAGCAACTATATACGATACGCTGACTGTCACAACGACAACTATAGTGAAATGTAATCAAAATAGTGTTTAATAAACTTAAATAAAAAAATGAGTTTTTGAATAACCGGTTTAGATGCTGAAATCTTTTTAGTTTTGTTTTCAGACAACTTGTTTTGTGATGTTGATATTGCTTTGGTTGTTGTTGTTGTTAATATTACTGTTTTAAAGAAGTTGAAAAACCGTATTGTAAAACTTTTAATAAATACCTAACATTTATTATGTGCAACATAAGACTTGTTTTCAGTAGAAATAAACGTCAACTTAAGCTACGGTCTTTTTAAACAAAGTTATGCTTTAATTTACCTTAAAATAGCATTCTTTAAGTAAAGCAAAAGACTTTGTGTAGTTTAGCTCTGTTTGCAACAATAGTATAAAAAAATTTGCAACTATTCCAAAAACCAAGAAAGGTCTAAACTTTCAATTTATTTTTATTAAGAGTTTTTAAGTCTAGAAACAAAGAAAAATTTAAGCATTTAATAGAAAAAAATAAAAAAACAAGTTTTATAGCTATTTAATAGAAATTTTGATCAAATATCAATTTTTTTTTGAAAATTTCCAAATTTATTAATTAATATCAATCTGCACATCGTCAGAATAAAGTTACCAAAAGCTGAAAAAAGTAAAGTATAAGCTTGAGTTTAGTATAAAGATTTTTAGATATATATAATATATATAGATTCTAGATTTATTGTTAGTTTAAACTTGCAAGATAAAAATTTGTAAACAATGAGTTTTATATAACTTAAAAATTTATGAATAGCGTTTTTATGTTGTTATTGTTGTCGCGTTTTGTAATGTTTTACATTTTGATTCCGTTTCAAGTAAAGTTTCTACAGTCTTAGATGCTTTCATTCTATTAATGATATCTTGAAAATAGCTTTAAATTTGAAAAACTTAACTTTATCATGTATTAAACCTTAACTTTAATTTTTACATTAAAGTTTTTATAAGGTAACTATATATATATATATATAGAAACCTTCGAACATCTTTACAATTATACTATTATTTGAAAGTAGTTTATAAAACATTTGTCGCAAAAGCATTTTAAGGTTATTATACTATGTACATAACTGTACTGCTTATTTTTTACATCATTTTATTGTTAATTTTCTTAAACGAGAATTAAAAAAATCAAATAAAAATTTTTACTACGCGTTAATGTGTTAGCACCTTGTGATGTTATGATCAGACTTTGTTATGACGATGTGCATAATGAAATCAATAAAGCTTAAAAATTTTTTAATTAGTGACTTGTACTTGAATTTTCTAACAAAAATAAGTTGTTTATAGACTAATTTATAATTTGTTTGCGATATACAGTTTGTACTTTCAAGATATTATTACATTAAATATTTCAAATCATTGATATAAACTAGTTTTTTTTTTATAAAACTTTCTTCTTTTTTTTTAACTTACAAAACTTATTTTTATGGCTCAATATTTTTTGAATCGAGGTTTTAAAACTTTAGCTTTTAAAAGCTGTGTATACTATACTACTAAAAAGAAACTGTTTGCACACTAAAAAAAATAAAATGTTGTTTGAAAACACAATTTTTTAACTAGTATACAACTAACGTATTAAGAACTATTAATTTATGTTATACTTAACGTTTTTTGATAGAAAATGACAAACAAACAAAATTTAAGTAAGTTTTTTAATTTATAGATTTTTCAGGGTACAGTTAAATAAACTTTAAACACACTACTTTGTGTAGATGGACACCGTGATTATCATTGCTTTAGTTTGTGGTACTAAAAACTGATTTCAAATATGATAATAACCATAAACAGAAGTTTAATAAATTCTATTTTTTTTAAGAAATACTAATACAAAAATTAATGTCTAGATTTAGTTTGGTGCAGCTTAGTGTTAATCTAACTAATATAAAACTATTACACAATATTTTTTACTCAAAACATGTTTTCTAATTATGAAATAGTAGTTCAATTTAAACTTTTAAAGAAAAATTTTTCTTTTTTTGATGCTTAACAAGCAAAAAATAAAAGCCAAAACTAAAGTAAAACGTTTTATAATTCTATTAAAAATTTTAACATTAACAACAGACTACTTTAACAGTTAATAACCAAAATAGTTTTTACAGTTTTATAATTGGGATTTTTTCACTCGTTTTCAATAGAGTTCTTGTAGAACAACTCTTTTTTAAACTTTTTTATATTTTTATAGTTATGAATTAGTTTGCATAAGGTAAGGTTTTAATTGATGTAAAAAGGAAATTAAAATTATTTATTTTTCTAAAAAAATTCTGCATTAAAAACCTAAGGACTTAAAACTTTTCATTTTTATATTTTACTAAAAACTGAATATTCGATTATAACTATTAGACCACAATCTTGCTACTGTGACATATCAGGTATTTTTTAACACTTAGCACCTAACTAAAATCAAGGTAGCTTAAAATATTTCAAGTTTCATGTTTAGTTAGTTATATCTCCAAGCTAAATTTGTTACGTTGTTTAAATTGTTTGTCGCTCTATTTGTGTGTTTTTGCTTTGTAATTAAATTCTGTTTTAAAAGTTGTAAAGCAAAATAGTCAATTAGTTTGATTGTAGATTTTCAGTTTATATTACTTTTTAAGTTCAATTTAGTTTGTGTTTTTATCTTAATTTTTTATTTTTTATTTCTTCCTTTTTTGCTAAATCAATATATCTTTTTTTCTCCCTTGTAAAAAAATTCTAGAAGAGATGGTAAATATAATGTTGAATATCAATTGTTAAATTTATTATACATTTTTTCAGAATTATAACTTCTATAACTTTTTTGTTAACAGACTTTATGCACAATAAAGGAACTTAACTAATTTTATGATTTTAAAAATAGTCTATAATCAAAAACTACTAATCTCTTTTTCCTACAAAAAAATAAAAATTCTCTCAAAGTAAATAATTTAGTAATTTCAGTAACATTTAATATACTCTTAATCAGTTTTGTTGTTTTAAATTAAAAAGTTTAAGATGTAATTAGATATTTATAAAGAATAAAGGTTAATAAAAATAATAATGCTTTCTACTAAAAAGAAATAAAAAATTTGATTTGATTCGTAAATAGTTATTAGACTAAAAACACTATTTTTGATGTTAAAAGTAGTTTTGTTTTGATATACTCTTTTTAAAGTAAGTATAGTTAACTTTAAAAGATTACATTAATAAATCAAGACTTTTTTTTAACTATGAAACACTAGATAATAAAAATGTTTTACTAAACAATAAAATACATAAACATTACATCGTTTTATTTTAAGTATGTAGGTTTTTTAAATTAAAGCTTTGAAACTAATTTTTTGGCTAAAACAAAACGACTTAGTGCATAAAGTTTATAGGATCATAAATTAAAAGATTCTGCAAAGATTAAAATTAGTAACTTATAATGCATAAAACTACAACGTATTTACTAAATTTAGTTATTAAATTACTTATAAGAAACCATTAAGTTATTTAATTAGTAGTATGTTAATAAGTATTATTATACAAATGTACAATTTTAGTTTAATCCAAGTTAACAATTGAGTGATTAAAAGTAATTAGTTTTTATCTAAAACTATATCTATTGAAAGTAGTTTTTTAAATTACTCTAAGTTGTATAACTAACATTTTAAAAACTATATATTTCTCAAGCCAAATTTTCATTTACTTACCGAATTCCGCATGTAAAAAGAAAGCTTAAAGGAAAACTACTTTACAGACAAAGGAAACATTTTATTTCACTGTCAAAATGATGAATATTCTTATTTTATCTATCGAATTCTGATTAGTAATAAAAACGAAACTTGTTTCGGGTACGATGCAATTCTTTTTTAAATTTATAATACAATGTTTAAACAAACCATAGATTTAGAATGAAGTTTAAAAGACAAACTTTATTTCGAGTTGTGTTTATGTCCGTTTGTACATGAAAACTATAGAAAGGCTATCTTGTAAGGTTAACCACAAACTTACTTTGCACTTCAATTAAAATGTTTTGATCAAAAACTATATGAGAAAGAAAAGATATATAGTTTTTATAAATTTATGATTTTAAAGTGTTAAAAATAAAAGATCAAAGTGTGATAGTTTTTTATCTAATAAACAAAAAAAATTCTTAATCAAAACATAAATTAAGTTGCAATGGTTGATTGGTGCTTTATCTTGTTGAACTTGAAAGGATTTCAATCAAAAAAAAAACCATGTTAACTATTTTTTATACTAATTTAGATTTTTTTTACATTTTTATATTTTGACTGTGTACAAGGCGCGAACGTAGATTGCTGTTTTATAATGAAGTCTATAGTACCTCTAAAAAATGGAATTTTAAAATATTTACTAAAATGATTTAAACTAGAAATTTGATAACTTGCTTTTTATTTCTTACTATATTTTAAAATACTGAAAAATTAATTTACATTTTTTTTTCTGTTATGAACCATTAGATACGAAGTTCTCTAAAAAACAACTTTAATTAGTTATATATTATAACTTCGTTGTAGTGAAATTTTTGTTTAAAATTATTTAGAATCGATTAAAAAAAGAAAATCTCTGTAGTCTTGTGATCGAAGTAATATGATTAAATTTCTATCTCATTATGAGCATTGAACTACAAACATAACTGTTTGAACGGTAGTTTAACAAAAATTACAAAACATTTCAGGTGTAAAAAACCTAGAAAAGGAATAAATTTGTTTACATTTTTAAAGTGATACAAATTCGAACCACAAATAACTA
Organism: Thalia democratica; assembly: GCF_965202585.1. Lineage (NCBI taxonomy): Eukaryota > Metazoa > Chordata > Thaliacea > Salpida > Salpidae > Thalia > Thalia democratica. Next base: position 13,845 of record NW_028140288.1, on the reverse strand, counting down.
ACTTAAAAATGATAAAAATTTTAGTAAGTTAGTGTAAGGTTTGATGTTACTTCTTTTATTTTAAAACCGCAAGCTTTTGTGCCCGAGGTTTTGTTTTTATTTGAATTAAATTGTAAGAAAACTGGTTTCTCACATTTTAATATATATGCTAAGAATTTGAATTTTTTAAACAAAACTCCTGCTAAAGTCAAAGTTAAAGTTTAAATAAAGCTAAAACTTTTGTTTCTGTATACAGAACTCAAAATTTTTAGCCACGAAAAATGGAGATTGGCTGTTACCATCTACGGACTTCACAAAACAATTACATGTATAATAAATATATTTTTGAAATACATTTATTCTATATTTTAAATTTAGTTGTAAAATAATTATTTTAGTTTGATGAAGTGTTTTTAATAATAAATTAATAAATTATTAATAATGATATCTATCTGCGTAGAAATCAGCTTCCACTATTTGAAGTCATAATTGTAGGCCTAAATGTAACACTAACAGTATTTAAACTCACGACCCTTGCGTTTATCGCTTTAATGGAAGGCGTTTAAACACCTCGACCAAACTGCTTCGCAATAAAATCTCTTTTTTTCTTAATATAAACAGATTTTTTTCTTACTTATTTGTGGTTCTGAAAATATACACGTGTAGTTTTTAAACGAACATAAAAACTAAAGTATTTATCTATTTATTTCTTTATTTATAACTTATAAATAATTTAATTAAATATAAATGTTTTGATATAACATTTTTAGAAACAAAGAAAACATTTTCACATTATGTTCAATTATTTAAAACTTTAAAAAAAAGGTAGAATAAGGTAAATAAAAAAATCATTATTTGTGTATAACACTCATTACAAAAACTTTTCGCTATTTATTTTTCTTTTCCAAAAAAGTACATAAGTAATAAACAGCCTTGTCCTTTTTAGTCCTGCAAATAGTTGTTTTTAACATCAAAAACAAACAAACTTTTTCAATATAAATATCAATTTGTCAACTAGTCTATCAATAAAATATCAATTAAATATCAATTAGGTTTTTTTCAATACTCTTTGTATATCTTCGAATAATGTTGGAATTCAGATCTCATTTTAATATTCATTATGGTTTTGCTGAATATTTTTTTATCGGCAAAAAAAAAAAATTTTAAGAATTTAATTATTTTAAAATCTTAGCAAATTTGGTTCTAATTAAGTATTATATTGTACTACGTTATTAATTAATTTATCTAAAAATGGTTATTTCTGAGCAAATAAAACATTATAAATACATTTATCTATTCATATTATATCTTTAAACAGAATTCTAAAAATAAAATAGCGGGTTTTCAAAAATTTTTAAAAACTTAGATGTGATTAAGATAAGTAATTTTAATATTTATATTTTTTAAATTATTGCAGATTCGCGAAAGTAAAATTACTTAATTATAATTAATAGAGAATAAAAGTAGCTTGTATTATTTTTAAAAATTACATAAGTCATGGTTTTTATAAAATGAATCATAAATAAAGTAAGTTAAATCTTATTGTTAGTTATAATTAAATCCAATAAAAACAATTACAGATGAACTTAAACAAAATTTATAATTTTTCTTACCACTGTTGATTGTGTTTAAAAATAAAAGTAAAAACAAAAATCCCCTATCTCCTGCCTATTGAAGCCTTATGGCAACTTCACTCATGCAAGTATATCCGCTAGATGCTTAAATATAATCAGCACCATTTTGGATCGATTCTTTACACTGTATATGTGATTTTACTCACCTACTAATAAGTAATTGACTAAAAGGCGAAGTTTTATGTAAGAGGCGAAAACCCATATTAGTACACGTCGGTAGCATTTTAACTTGATACTTTTTATATTTTTTAAGTCGTTATTAGTTAACCGTTTTTAGTTTTTCATAAATTTAAATAAGAAGTCGTTTGTAAAATATATAAATTGATAAATTAAGTATCATTTAATATCAGTATTAGTTAGGTTACTATTTTTTATGGGGTATAATAGATTTAAAGTACACTTCAACCATACCTACATTTCTATAATAGTTAAATAAACATCATTATCTTAGTTCAGTTAAATTCGTTTTTGTTTTATTATTTAGATTAACAATTTATATGTTTTGACTATAACTAGTCCTTTCAAGTTTGTAAGTTATTTTGTTTGAGTTTATTGTCTTTTGCATAGTTTCCTCATTAAAAATGTATTTCGTAAGTTTTTTGCAGAAGTTATTGATGAAATTTAAAATTAAAACATTTCAGATCTTAACTTGAATATTTACATTCAGTTTAATAGTTTCTAATGTGTCTTTAACATTAGATGCATTTTACTACTATGTACATACTTTTTGAAGATACTTCTAATTTATTAAAAATGTTAAGTTGTAAAGTTTCATAGTGTCATTTTTCATAGCTTTATAGAGTTTAAATTTTGACTGTTGAGTGTTTTGTGTATTTAGTATTTTATTATAGTTTTAATTTTATTTTTATGTGTGACTCGATGACCGAAAGTTCTTTTTGTGCACTCAGGTTCTTGGACCGATTTTTTATGTGAGTCTTCGTTTTTAATTTTGTTTCATAAACTTTAGTTTGTTTACTGTATGTTTAGTAATTAATTTTAAGAGTTGGCTAACAACAAAAAAAATAGTTGAAGTCTTTAGAAGTCATTGTTATAAACAACATTTATGTTTGGATGCTTACTATTTTTCAAAAGTTTTTTAAAACTCTTCTTGTCTTAAATAAGTGACTACTTGGGTTTTTTTATTGCTGAAATCCTTTTTTGTTCATTTATCATAAACCATTTTTTTCTATAGTTATTAAAATATATAATTGTTATTATAATTATATAGTTATTATAATTATATATTTATTAAAACTCTCAACGTTAAACTAATGAACTAAAGAAGTTAGTAATATAAGTTTTAATTTTACTAAAAAATTGTTACTTATTGTTAGGTCCTTGGACCAAAAATTTTTAGAACAGTAAAAGTCATTTAATAAACAGTTTATATATATATTTATTTATTTATATATATATATATATAAATATATATATATATATATAAATATATATATATATATATATATATATATATATATATATATATATATATATATAAATATATATATATATATATATATATATATAAAAACTGTTTATTTATATATATATATATATATCTATTTAGATTAAATAAGATAAAAAATTGATTTCCTGGTTAAATAAAATGCACAAAGACTTACAATAAATAATTAACTTCCTGACTAGGTGTTTTAGTCTGTCTTCTTTTTTTGTTTAATTACCAAAGTTTTACATGTAAAAATACAAACTCTGTATAGAAGACTTTTAAATTCTTATTTTTCTAAATTTTAGTTGTCATGTGATTAAGTTTTTCATGAATGAAAACACATTTAAATTAAACTCTTAGCAAAGTTAATAGTCTATGTTTACAAAAGTAGGTAAATATCGTTTAATAAAATTTGAAAAACAAATTTTAAACTTTTTTCGACTATCTTTATTACATTTAATATAGGTTGAAGTTTTCTAAAGGTATTATTTTTTATACTTTGGTTGTAAAAAATTTATGTTATGAAAATTTATTTTCTCAATAATTTTAAGTTTATTACATTTAGGGCAAGTGTAAAAGATTATATTAACTACTCAAAATAAAGATAAATTTAATGTTTTAAGTTTTGTGCATAGCTTTTAAAATTTATACAACTACAGGTTATAAACATAATATTTAGATTATAATTTATTTCAAAAATTTATTTAGCAGTAAAAACGATTATATATATCAACATCAATAAACTAGCTTATTTTATGTTTTATTAAGTACTATATTATTTATAACTAATTACTAACAGCTGTAACTTAAAACGTTTTTTAAAGATTACTAAACTGTTATTTCAAACTCAAAGTAATATATGAGTTTAAAAGTTTTTTTTTTAATTACAAAATAAAGATAAAACAAGTACAGATCAATGGAATTAATTTCAAAGTAAAGTTTTAACTTTGGCTAAAATATCATACATTTATAAGACAACTAACTTATATTATATTAGGAGATTTTAAAAAGTATTAAGTTCATTTTGCAAATTTGCGGTTGTTTATAATATTTGTTACATCTCGCACTCATACATCAAGTATTATTCTAACTATTGATTATGGAAGATTAAAACTAGTTTGTCTTTTATAAAAAAAATTCTAACTGGTATAAAGTATGGATGAAGTTCAACATTAGTTGAATTAATTTGCAAACCATTAAAGGTTTTTTAACCAAAACAATGTCAATAACTACTAAAATATTACTAAAATATATTTTTTTGTTACAATAGTACTTCACAATACTTAAACTATCTCAAAATATTATTTAATCGTTAGTTTAGATGTATTGTTTATCTGAAAATACTCAGACATTGCGTAAGAACGTTTTTATAGTATTTTATATACTCAAACGAATGTTTTGAAAACATAATTTTGTAAATCAACTTCAACAAAAACTTACCATAAACAGTATAGGTACGTTAGCTTTTTTTCTGCTTTATTTAAAAAACGAAGAATAAAATTTAGTTAATTTAAGATACAAAAAATTAAATATTTAACTTTTTTTTTGGTGAAATTTTTAATGTTTAATAAATCCTAAATAACTAAATATATCTTTTAATTGTGTTTTTTTATCACCAAAATTTTGCACAACTTGTTGTTTATATACCCTAAAGTTAATGATTGTTTGAAAGTAAAACTAACGTACACTTATTTACTTAAAAAGCCTTAGTACACGTTTTTCTACTTTGTATCAACGGCATTAAATCACACATAAATTATTCACTAAAAATTTCTCATATAATTTTTATATTTTTTATTAGTTATATATTTTTATTCACACCATGTTAATGTTAAGTGAACTATTCGAGTGCTGTTAAAACGAGGTTTTACATCAATATTTTTTTTCTACAGAAAATGTTTAGACTTTGCAACAAGAACAGTTTTAAAGCACATACTTCTTTAATCATATTAACTGCCATACTTTTATGTACCCAAGTTATAGCTGTAAAAGAAATAAGTCAAAACAAGATGACACTTAACGACTTGTCTTTTTTTAAAAACTACTTCTGTAAAAATCAACAAGAGATAGTGATGCAGTTAAACTTTTGGCAGAGCAGATATTTGGGCAACTGCGGAATGATAGCAGCTATGGCGACGTTGGCACTTGATAAGGAAATTTATAACAAAGTTGTTCCTAAAGGCCAAAACTTAGTCTACAATCCACACCAGTGTCTGAACAATGACCCGTTGCTGTTCACCTTCAACCTTTACAAACAAGGAAAGCTACAAAAAGTCGTCGTCAACGAAAGCCTACCTATTGACGAAAGAGGCTTTTTTGTTTACTGCGCCAGTTTGAACTATAACTTCGTTGGTCCGCTGCTGGAAAAGGCGCTGGTTGAATTGCATTTTGGCGGGAAATACGAGCTGACACGCGGGGTCACCGCGGCTTTCGTGCTCTCAAGCATGACCGACTGCTACATTGAGGAGTATCCGACAGACCCGTTCGGTTCGAGTTTCGGGTTGGTAGACCTGATCCGTCACGGAATGAAGACAAGATCTCAGATGGCCGTGTATTTCAAAGAAGATAATAAAAAATACTTGATGCACAAAGGACATTACTATACTCTGGTTGGAATGAAAGACCTCAAGGTTGTTTTGTACAACCAGTTCGGTAGGATTTTCGCCGTTCCGAGATTTCCGTTCTTTTCTAATGTTCTCGGTGTAGATATTTGTTATTTTGAGAATAATATATTCAAAATTCCGGAAATCAAAACTTCTGTGGAATTAAATAGTAGTTGGGCAAATATGGAAAGTACTGAAAATGAACAGCTTGTTGTTTACGATTTGATAGTTCTAGAAGACGATACAGAAATTCTCATAAACTTTATGAATAAAGTTAATGCTTTTTATCATAAAGCAAGAGCTTTTTTTATTTTAACCTATGATAAATACAAAAACGGTTCCGTTATTTCAAAAGTTGATTTTTATAATAAAAAGGATTATTCGCTTAGAAAAAATATGAAAAGAGGAAAATACAAAGTAGCTATTATAAAGCGTAACAAAGTTGATATGTGTGAATCGTGCGGAGAACTTTTCAATGAAAACAAAGTAGTTTTTCGGCTTGCTGCTTCAAAAACGTGCTCAGTTGAAAATACTTCAGAAGAAGAAACTAAACTGATTGGTTTTCTTCTTTCACGAATTCTTGAACAAGAATTTTATTAAATGTTTCATTAAAAAATTAGTTTAATTTAACTGAGCTTTTAAGGTCATCGTCATGACAAAAGCTCTAGTACTATTTTTATTGCTTAAATAAATTCACAAGGTCATGAACCTATTTCCTAAATGGTTTAATTTTTACAACTATTAAAAAGTACCAATAGTAGTGTATCCAAAATTTTACATAGTAAACAAAAATATTAGTGTATGTCTTTAAAGGTTTTAATACTTGCTAATTTTATAATCTATTTTGTAATGAATAAAAAATAGTTCTGAATAACATTTTTTGTAGATTTTGAACAATGCTCTTTGATTTTTTTTACGAAGCTGTCATTAACTAACTCTAAGCTTTTTTTTTAATACTACTAGCTTTTACTTGAGATAAGACTTGAGAAACTAATTAAAATTGAGTGAGAATAAGATTGAAATTTAAATAAAAATAGATGTACATCAATCTAAATATTTATTTTATAAACAAATACTTGATGTAAACAGTTTATTGATATGGTTTACAGTGGACCCGCAACTAGTAAACATTGTTTTAGTAATTTCTCTTTGAAAATTTTTAAGTAAAAAGCAAAGATTGTAAAACATTTAGTGCTACAAATTAAACAAAACAAATTAATCTAAAAAAAGTTATGCAAGTTTGTGCATGACAATTTCAGATGCTTCAGTTAAAGTTTTTGTGTATCTAAAAAACGAAAATTAACGGTTAAAAAAAAAACTACCAAAAATCTGCTTTGAAACAAAATTTTTTTACTGCTAATAACTTTGATTAAAAAAGTTATTTTTAAGATTTATTTTAAATATTCACTAAATATCTTCATCAACACTTTTTTATAAAAATAAATTAAATTTGTAGTTTTTGCATGCTTTTTATCGACACCCTAGTAATTCTTTTAAATTAAGGAATTTCCGCATGCACTGAAAAATATATGCATATATTTTAAAATCCTCATTCAGAAGGTTTAAAAAAATAACAAAACATTTTCCGGGTAAGCTATTTTTAATAAGATGGAAGCAGTTAGCCAACGTACTTGTCGAAAACACAATTGCTTCGCAATGACTCCTTTTTTATTGCGTATTTAAAATGTTTTTTTTCGCTCATTTTTTCTGTTTATCTAAAGTAGTCAAGGATGATGTTTTAAATGAGCACATTAAGTAAGTAAACCTTCACATATGTTTTTTAAACAAGTAAAATAGATACTTTGAAAATACCCGTTTTGATATAAAATTTAAAAAGCCAAAATAAATTTTTTAATATATGTTTAAATATTAAAAAAAAAAGGAATAAGTAAAAATTAAAAGACATTTAGTTGTGAAATAACACACATTTCATAAACTGTCTGCTATTTATTTACCTTATGCATTAAAAACAAATTTTATACAAATGATAAATGCTTTGTCCTAAATAACCTTAAGAAGAATTTTTAATTTCATAGGATCGAAATAATACAAACTTAGTTAAAAAAGTATCAACCGTTATAAATTTGTTCTTAACATATTGTTCATCTTTGAATATTGCTAGAATTTCATCCTCGTTCTATTATTTTAAATTGATTATGTCGATTTTGTTTTAGATGCAAAAAAAAAATAAAAAAATAGAGTAATTTAAAGTGCAACAGAACTTGAACTGTTTTAATAATATACATTTTAATTTTTTTTTGCTCGAGCTTAATAAAATCAGTAGTTGTGTTTTATTCATCTTTTAAAAATATTTTGTAAATCAAACGCTTTTTTCACTATATTTGAACGTAAACGAAATTGCATTGAATAACCGTTATAGTTTGAACCTTTGAGTACTAATCAGTCTTGAAGAAAATATATCGTTAAAACAATTGTTTTGACATTAGTACCATTAGAAAAAAAATAGTTTTTCGTTGTTTGTTTTAAACTTAAAATAAATGTTATTGAGATAAGATACCTCGATATTTTGCAACTAGTAGCAATAGTTTAAGATGTATAAAACGTTTTATTTGTGCAAAACTGTAAATTACTAACCTTATTATTAACATGACGTCAATATAAAATACTTAGATAAAGATAAAGCAATTTTTTTACGTTTTAACAAGCCTAAGCTGTTAAACAAAAAATAGAACTAAAAATATTAAACTAAGATTTAAACTGTTTTAAGCAAGTATACAGCGCGTTTAAAAGATTTGTTATTAAAAAAAAACTTAAAAATTCAAAATAAATGCAAGTTGTTGTTAACGCACTGTTCATATTTTTTGTTTACAATGATATTTATCTGCAAAAATAAAAATTCAATTTAGTCATGATTTATTTTATGAAATAGTATTAAACTTATTTTCAATTTTAATTTTAGTTAACATTTTATAAGAGCTAAGCTTTTTGTAAACACTTGGATAATACTTTAAACTGCTTTCTCAACTAGACTTTATATCATTTAAAAATACTATGAAAATTAAAAACATATATACAAAGTATATTAAAACAATCTATACTTCAAGTTAAATGTTTAGTGTCAAATAAACATAAAATAATCGTAAGGAAAAAATATATTACTTATAGAAAAATTTAAAGCTTTTACTTATAAGAAATCAGTTTTAACATTATTAAACTTACTAATTTAAGTTCGTATAATTTAAACAACTATAATTTTTTAAGCATCGTTATAATTTAGATAGCATAATTTGCATGACAAATTTTTAACGCTAAAATACTTTGACACATGAACTATTAGAATAAATTCATACCATTCTAAAAATAAAAAATATTTATATTTTGTACGGTAATATTATTAATAGACAGGTACTTTTACTAATGAATAACGACTTATATCTACAGTAGCCTCACATGATTTTCTTGACCATTTATACTTATCAACATCATAACATAATACAAGTTTCGTTTCATGTTTACGTAAAAGTATTTTATTTCCAACTGAAATAGCTTTTAAGCCATATAAAGTTAAAAAATCAGTTGATTTAAGTGTGACAAATCTATTGGAAGTTTTATCAAATACTTCACAATTTGTGTCTGAATTTACACCACTAATACACATAATTTGTTTTTAACAGAAACCACACTATAATCACGTTCTATTTCAATCATACTTGGCACAGATTTCTAAGTACTAGAAAATACATCATAAGACTCTACTGTTTTTGATCTCTTTGTTTTCGTCAGATATTACACAAGCCGCATACCTTCTAGCTTTGCTCATTCTTTCAATTTCGTTACAGTTCAATTCTCTTGTATCAAGTTGAAGACATGAACTTAAACAACCTAATCTTGTTTTAAAACCATTAAAAGTATACATTTTATTAATAAATTCACATGCACAAAGTTCGATAAGTTTGTCAGGTATTTCAGTTACTGTATTCCATGTTTTAGTTACAGGTGAATATTTTTCAACAAAGCTTAATGGAAAAATTTTACTCAAACTAATATTATAACCACCTACAGGGTTGCCACTCACTTTTTCAAAAAATTTTCAAGGTTTTCTAAACTTCTTCCAGGTTTTAAAAACTATACGTTTTTGGGTCGAATTTTATTCAAAAGTTAAGTTTAAGTTAAGAAATTGTGTTAAAAACATAAAAAAAATTTAAAAGATACTAAAAAGCTACCTAAAATATGTCTTTTACTAAAAACATTTTTTCATGATGACAGAATTTTCTATTTATTTGATAGATTTTTTGAGTCAAATCAAAATTTTACTACTGAACATGTGAAAATTGTTGAATTCCAGGTTTTTTAAGTGATTTTTGTTCAAAAATCCAGGTTTTTCCAGGTTTTTTTCAAAATTTCTCAAAATCCAGGTTTTCAAGGTTGATTTTGCCTAAATTGTCAAATCCAGGTTTTTCAGGTTTCCAGGTAAAGTGGCAGCCCTGCACTAATAACATGTATATCCCCCTTTCTGCAAACTGATTTAAAACCATATCTTGTTGTAACCAAGGTAGGAAGAGTGCTAAATTTTTTTAGACGTTTATATTAAATTGTATTACTTGTCAATAAGCACTGGATTCATATCTACCTCTAAAAAACAGTTATATTAAACATCGATTGGTAACAGTATCTACTATTGTTATCAATAACTGACTTGTTCTGATAAAAATTATCTCTACTATTCGATACATAAATACATTCATCATTAGTAGAAATGCACGAAGACTCATTTAACAGATATTTTAAACAGTGATCTGATAGCAAATTGAAACGAACTTTTAACAACAGTTGTTTTGCATGCTTGCTACGCTCTTCTTTGTTGTTATTCAGCCTCTTATTTAGTGCACTATAAACTTTAACTTCTGAGTGAACTTGTAAACAGGAACTTGCAAGTAACTTCGATACGGAACAGAAATCTAACTCTGGAAATTCAAATGTTGATTTGTAAAGACTAAATAAGCTAAAATATTTAGCAATCTGGCAAAATAGTGCAGCATTTTCAATTTTTGTTTGTTTTTTGATCATTTCGAGCTTTTCAATCGACAAGTCTTTAGTTAACATGAGTTGTTGATCTTTACATTTAAGATCAGCTTAGTACCATCTTTCGTTAAAACACCTAAAGAAGTATACTTTATATGTTTTTTAAATTATAATTAATCTTCAGCAATTAACTATGTTAACTAATAATCATAAAGTAATCTAAAATTAAATAACCATATTTATATCTTTTTTTTATTTTTAATTTAGTAAACTATTGTTTTGCTATTTTTTTTTAATTTTTTACAATTCAAGAATTAAACTTTTTTTTTCTTCTTTAGTGAAAAAAAATTCTAAAATTGTTATACATAGTATGTTATTAAATTACTGGTGATTAAAACTCAATTAACTGCTAAGTAATTTATATAAAGCTAGAAGTGGCTAAAAAGGGGGTCAAGCGGCCATTGATTACAATGAAATAGTTTTGCTGAAAAGAAAATCAAACTATTTGTTAAACATAATTATTATAAACTTAACTTCTTCTTTTTTAAAACTGGTTTTCTTGCTATTTTGCTTCTCAAGTAACTTAAAGTTAAATAGAATCAGTTTTAGTCTCAACATTTGAAAACTAGTTAAAATTATCATAGTTTTCATAGTTTGTTCATTTTGCAGAAGTTTAAAGAAGAATTTAAAAAACTTGTTTTAACAATATTTTTTGCTACTATTACTCTTTATTAATATCATTAGTGCAAATTAAATACTTTATTTCTACTAAGTTTCGGTTGGAATAAAATTCTTACCTTGTCAAATATAATAAAATATCAAACTTCACTTAACAATGCTTCTTATCTATAAAGTACCTTTTGAAAAATTCTTTACATTGCAGTCAACTAGACAATATTTTGAAGGTAAGACAAATATTATATATTCAATTTTTGTTAGAATGATTTGATATATATATAAAATAAGGTTGTTATTTAAACTTAAACTCCTTCTGCTGAGCCACACTTAAAGGGCTTAAAAATAATTTATTAGAAAAATAAGATTTCAAAAATGCTGGTACACGTGTTTCATAAGACTAGACGCCTTAATCTTCAGCCAGCTAAATTTAAAATAAAAAGCACTTTGCTAAACACAATGTTTAGCAAAGTAATTTTTATTTCTAATTCTAGATATGAAAAGATTCTAGTGTACTACCAAACATCTTAAAAATTGACCTAGGCAACAACTACAAACTCCCATTATATTCCTGGGATATAAATAAAGAGTCAAATAAGGTCTTAGGTATAATTGACGTTAAATTTCAAACTTGTACTAGATATTTTGTAAGTTGTAATAAGTATTATTCTTTTTTATTTTCTGAAAAAAAGGGTTTCAATAAGATTTTTAAAAGAGGATTTTTTAAACGAGTTTTAAGATTAAAAAATTAATTTCTTAGCATTTAAAAAGCTTTTGGCACTAACATTTAAAACAGCTTTTGATTTAAGTACGCTAGAGCTCTTATTAATTCTATGTATACTTTTTGTTTCAACGTCTTGAACTGACTTGTTAACAAGTTTAAAATTTATCAAAACTCTTATGACAAGCTTGATCTGATGAAGTTTAAACTCTGTACATTGATAGTTGACAAAATTACATGTGACTTTTGCTTTTGCACGACAACCCTAATATTAACTTCTAACTCCTATTGAAAACTCCCCCGTAACTCTAATCTTAATTCCTACCATTAACCCTTAACCTAAATCTAAACTTAAACACATAACCTCATCATCAAATTTTAATCCTTAATCTTGTACCTAACCCAAACTTTCGCTCCTAGTTTTTTTAATTATACCCGTGCAAAACGTTTCTATACAATTTGTTAAAATAGTTTAACTTATAAATAATATGCTTTGTACAAATTTAAGTTAATTAAAACTTTTCAAAAATTACTGTTTAAAATTACTTTAAGTATTAACTTTTTAGTTCTTTTCAAATTTCAAACTACTACTAAAAATAAATTTATATTTAGACAATTCAGACTAAATAATATAAATTTCAGCAAAAATACCTAATAACTTTTAAAGTTTTCAAAATCAAACTACTCATAAAAACCGAAATGATTCAAACACATTCACAAAACACAAAATTTTAACTTAAATAACTCTACTTAAATATCTCCATAGTAATTTAATTATCACAGTCAAAATACTTGTTAAACAGTTTTCTTCATAAAAAACTTCTTCCTGTTGAAATATATTTTCAATATGAATGAACATTAAAAGAATTATAATCTTATTCTTGCTTTTTCACTACGTCTGGCTTCTTAAATTCATTCTCTTCAACTCTTAAATGTATTTTCCAGGTCTTTTAAACATGCGTCTTTTACTTTTTGTCTAATGGCATTGTCCTGCTGAACTCTAAAAGTAAAAAGTTTTTTTTTTGCTTATTTATCTATTTTAAAGTGTATTAGAACTACAAAATTATTTTTATTACATAGGATCTTTTATGAAGTTTCAGTTAAATAGAAACATACAATAATAGTTTTTAAATTACTGTTTCAGCTTCTTCTCCAACTCATATATTTTTTATTGATACTTCAAAGTACCTTGAGTGCCATCAGCTTATTTTTGATTAATATTACATTGAACTACGTTATAAACTAAACTATCTTTTAAAACATCGTTTCTGACCAAATAAAGTATTACAAATTAACTAGTTTCATTTCCCTAAAAGTGCGGAAACTTTTGAAAATTATTTAATTAAGTGTAAAAACAGCCTGTTTGTTATTGAATACTACAATAATGAAAGTTCTTATTATAAAAGGTAAAAAAAATGAAACGTAATGTAAGTTTTTATCAAATCAAATAATAATAAAAAAGATGAACTTAAACTAATTTGATAAATTTTTTTATACTACGATTGACTGTGTATAAAAACAAAAACAAAAAACCCCAGGCCCCAACCTAGAGAAGCCTTACGGCAACTCCACTCAATGCTAATCTCTCCGCTAGATGCTAACATATAATGAGTAAGCACCATTTTGGATCGATCCTTCGCACGTTGTATGTGTGATTTCGGGCTCCTTCTCACCTACTAGTAAGTTATTGACTAGCAGGAGGGGTACTACCGAGCCACGAAAGTTTAAAATCTAAAGCTCATATATATACACGTTGGTAGCGTTTAAACCTAGTGTTTGTTGTTTGTTTAACAAGTCGTCATT
>NW_028140287.1:0-30814 GCF_965202585.1 Thalia democratica | reverse complement strand
CACCTGTTCATTTAGGAATATAACTTAATACATATAAAAAAAATTATTGACGTTATAATAGGCTGATTTAGAGAAAATACTCGTAATAAACCTTTTAAACGTACACAACTTGACTTATTTCTATTGTTGGTAATATTATTCTTGTAATATTTCTAACATCTAAATTAATAAACTTATTATGTTAAGATTTTTTTTTTAAAGTATTAAAATAATTTTTAACGTCAAAATCGGCTATTCAAGACGAAATACTTGTAATAAATGTAGTTAATCGTACACTATTTCATTAATTTGATTTTTTTGCAATAGTTTTTTTCTAATATTTTGTACGGCAAATTTAATAAATGTTTTCATTTATGAATATAACTATTAACATATAAAAACTACAATTTACGTCATAATAGCCTGTTTTAAACTAAATACAGTGCTTCCTCGCTAATCCGGCCAAGTTGGGCAAGATTTTTTTGAAAATACGGCCGGATTTGCCTTTGGCCGGATAAGAACAAAATATCGCTTTTTTTACAAATTATCTACCTTAGTTATATTACGAATGTATATAACAAAACGTACTATAAAATTTCTGTTAATTTAATTTATTTTACATTATTCAAAGAAAAAAGAATTAAAACAGACAAAACTAAACGAAACAAAATTTTATAAGTTCAAAATCAATGGAAAAAACTACACTATTAACACTTTAACTAAATAAAGATTATTTTTTGAAAAAAAAAAAATGGAAGATTGTTTTACAGTGCTTTCTCGTTTCTTAGCAGAAAACTCACGAAATTGGATGAGTTTTGACACATCTTCAGGTGTGGCTTCTGGTTGGCAACGATAGTAAGCTAAGTAATCGTCCATTTTCTGCATGGCTTCAGCATGAGAAGTTGACACTTAGAAGGCGGGGAAACACCAATTTCATCTTCAACAACTTCAACAGCCTCTTTTTCGTTATCCCCAGTAACCAGTTCAACAATTCCTTGCTCGTCCATATGCTCATATCCAGGACCATCGCAACTTATCCATCTTTGAATATCATCTTCTGTAAATGTGATATTTGATGTTGCAAATTGCTGTACAAACTCGTTGTCTTGAGTTTTTTCTGAAGGGTCTATGTTTTGCATGGAAGAGCTTTGCTGTAATGGCATTAATTTCTTCCATGAGTTTCTAATGGAAGAAGGCTTTACCATACCCCAAGCAGATGAAACGGTGTCAGCAACTTTTGTCATGTCGATTCTTTTTAAAAATCTTAAATTGTGAAAGCTGATTGCGATATAAGATCTCTAAGAATCGACTTTCTATAAACCCTTTTTATGGACTCGAGTACACCTTGATCCATTGGTTGTACAAGTGAAGTAACGTTTGGAGGCAGAAACTTTGCAGTAATTTTTCCATCAGCTGATACAAGTTCGTCCTCACTAGGATGAGAAATTAAAATGGGATGAAGGTAGTCTTCCTCTTTTGATTTTAAAGACCGGACAGGATTGAATTTTAGATAAACATAAATAAAAATGGTAAGAACCATTAAAAAAATCAGTCACAGTCTTTTACAACCACTTAGAATAGATCTTTCGTTTATTAAAAAACAAACATTTTCAATTCTGTAGAAAACAAAAAAATATACTAGCAACTAGAGAAAATTAAGTACCGTAAATTAAATATTTTTAGCAAATTTTAAAATAAAACTAAAAACTACCATATTATTAAAATACTGAATTTCATACTATTACTTTAAAATTAATGGAACACTTATATTTGAGATTAGTCAGTAAAATTTGATATAATTTTTAAATTTGAGAAACTGAAAAAAAGACACTTTGGAAAATTATTTTTGTTTACTGTAACTAAGAAAAACTATTTTTATAAACAACAAACAATTAAGAAATTCTCTAGTATTGTACTTGATAAAAAAAAAAATGAGCAGAACTAGGATGAGCAGAACAATTGTCAAGGAACAAAATTGCCTTCTTTTCTTGCCCAAGTTCACTTAGTCTTTGTTTTGTTTCGGGAACAAAACAGTTAAAAAACCAATCGTGAAAAATGTCACGATCGACCCAAGCATTTTTTTGACTACAATAGACAACTGGCAGCGCTTCCTTGTTGAGGTTACGGAAACAATGCGGGTTTTTAGCCTTTCCAATTAACAATAAAGGTAGCTTTATTGTGCCACTTGCATTAGCACATGCGTTTATTGTTACCCTGTCCTTTGATTTCTTCGTTCCATCTGGCCGGTCGTTAACTGAAGCTAATGTATGACCAGGCAACATTCTGAAGTATAACCTAGTCTCATCGCAATTAAAAATTTGGTGTTCAGATAAGCCCTCAGTTATGACAGAAAACTCATTTATGAATTTATTAGCAGCTGAACTATCTGCACTTAATTTTTCGCCACATATTTTAAGATTACGCAAGCCAAATCTCCTGCAAAAGCTCCATTGAAACCCCGTACTTGCTGAAAAGGGCCTTGAGTGTTCACCGTAAAATAAACGATGGAACTCGGAGGCTTTTTCTAATAGTATTGGGCCAGTTATTGGACAACCCTTTTCACGTTCCTGACGAAACCAAATGTAAAGGGCGCTGTCTAGCTTGTCAAAGACGCCACCCTCTACTTTTTTTGCCGTTTTAGCAGCTCCAATTAGTCCCAGTTCCTCCTTTTTGGCTTTAAACTTTTTGAATCTTTCTTCGCCTCTCTAAATTTCATTTAAAGTTGACTTACAAATGTTAAACTGGCTCATTATAACAGCTTTAGGCACATTATTGTTTGTCATTTCGCAAACTTTTAACTTGTTTTCAATTGTTAGTTGAACGCGTTTTCGTTTCTTTGCTGTCTTATCCACTTTTTAACCAGATATGTTGATTGAAGTATATTAAAGTCTAACTTGCTTAGTAAAGACAGAAAAATTGCAAATTAATAATAAACAAGTTTG
Source organism: Thalia democratica (assembly GCF_965202585.1). Lineage (NCBI taxonomy): Eukaryota > Metazoa > Chordata > Thaliacea > Salpida > Salpidae > Thalia > Thalia democratica. The sequence goes on along the minus strand of NW_028140287.1, from coordinate 27,893 downwards.
TTACAACTGAGCGGGAAAAGTATGTGATTATACAAATGATACTTTATTATGACGTTACGATATATTGCTTGCATACTTATAAAACGTAAATTGAATACTTTTTCGAAGTAAAATGAAATTAAATGCTAAAAACGCTAAAGTAAATAAGTCGACTTCTCGACTAAAACCGGCCGGATTAGCGAGGAACCGGATTAGCGAGGACCGGATTAGCGAGGAAGCACTGTACTTGTAATAATCGTTATTATCTTACATTAATTCAATCTTTTTAATTTTTGGTATTAATATTCATGTAATATTTAGTACGGCTAATTAAATAAACATCTTCAGTTAGGAATACTAGTTTTATAGTATCGAAACTCCTTTTACCTTCAAAATTTGCGGTTAAAGAAGTAATACTAGCAATAAACATTATTTATCGTCCATTATTTATTATTTTGAGCATTATAATAGTTTTCTTCTAATTGTTTGCACAGCTAAGTTAACAAATCATTTCATTTAGGAATCTAACTTTAAACGTATAAATAATACTATTTACGCTATAATAGGCTGTTTTTAGCAAAATACTTGTAACAACCCTTTTTTTTTCGCACACTGTTTGAATTATTTTGATTTTATGTAATAGTGTTCTTCTTATATTTTGTTCTATAAATTTAATAAATATTTTCATTTAGAAGTATAACTTTAAACGTATAAAAAATACTATTAACGTCAAAGTAGGCTGTTTTAAACTAAAACATGTAAAAACCCTTTTTTTATAGTCATTATTTGAATTATTTCGATTTTTGGTAAAATTTTCTTGTAATTTTTAGTACGACTAATTAAATGAACCTTTTCAATTAGGAATACTAATTTTAAAGTTTTAGAACTCCTTTTGACGTCAAAATCGGCTAATTTAGAAGAAATACTTGAAATAAACACTGTTCATCGTATATTATTTGTTTTTTTACGATTTTTTGTGACAGTATTTTTCTTGTATTATGTACAGCTAATCTAATAAACATTTTCATTTGGGAATACAACTTTATACATATAAAATATACCACTGACGTTATAATAGGCTATTTAGACAAAATACTTGTAAAAAACCCTTTTTTATCGTACACTATTTGAATTATTTCGATTTTTGGTAATAAAATTCTTCTAATATTTCGTACAGCTAGTTTAATAACGTTTTCGGTTAGAAATATTAGTTTTGATATATTAGAACTCCTTTTGTAGTCAAAACCAGCTGTTTTAGAAGAAATACTTGCATAAAACATTGTTTATCGAATATAATTTTAATTATTTCGATTTTTTGTTATACTAATCTTTTATATTTTGTACTGCTAATTTAATAAAACTTTTCATTTAGAAATATAACTTTTAAAATTTAAATGATATACTGAAGTTATAATAGGCTACTTTAAACTAAATAGTCGTAATAAACCTTTTTTATCATATACTATTTGAATTATTTCGTTTTTTGGTAATAACATTCTTGTAATATTTCGTATATCTAATTTATTATACCTTCTCATCAAGAAATATAACTTTAAACAAATATAAAATATTATTGACGTTTTAATAGGCTGTTTTAAACTAAATACTTGTAAAAAAATTTTTATCGTAAACTATTTGAACTATTTCGATTTTTTATAATAATATTATTGTAATATTTGGCCTGCTAATTTAATAAATCTCTTCTGTTAGGATTTTTTTTTTAAGTATTTAATTAACTTTAACGTGAAAATAGGCTGTTTAAGCGAAACAGTTGTAATAAAGATAATTGTAGTACACTATTTGAATTATTCCAATTTTCGGTAATAATTAGTGATGTACCGGACTCACTATCCGGGTCCGGGTCCGGCCGGATATTGTCATTTTTGTCTGATATCCGGATCCGGCCGGATTGTAATTTGAAAAAAAAGTCCGGGTCCGGTTCCGGCCGGATTCTAATTTGAAAAAAAAGTCCGGATCCGGGTCCGGCCTTATCTCTGTTAGTAATATAGATCTAGTTAGTAAACAAGAGCATACTAAAAAGTATTTTTTTTAAAACAAACCCTGTGTAAATTAATAAGAAACATTATCGTCAGTTAAAATTAAACACCTATCGTGATTGGCTCTTTTTGTACACGTGACTAATTTACATTTGTTTACATTTAAACTATGAAATAAGCATTTCAGGAAATGCAACTCTTTACATATGTTTTAAAATTGAAAACTTTGGAATGAATACTTGCATTATTTATTGTTTAAAATAGAGCTCAGAGAATATTTAGAGTTAATACGGTTGAATGTACGAGCCAATGAGAATCATATGACGAAGTATTTTAAACTAAATACTGATGCAACAAAACATCAGAACATGACAGGCAGTTTATATGTAAGCAGTTAGTTAGTTTGGTGTGTAGCTTGAAGCAACAAAATATCTTGAACGTTTTTGTGAATGCTTATTATAAGTAGTGTTTTAAAAGTGATGTTTCAACAGGTGTTTAGTTGTTTAAATATTTAATCCAGGTTTATAGTTTAATAGTTTATTAAAAATTTTACAGTTTTTTGTTTACTAATAGTTTAATTTAATTTTTAGTTTTTTGTTTTAAGTCTTTTGATATAGATTTAATTAGCTTCCAGTTTTTAAAGTGTTACCAAAGTAATTAATAATTTTGTATATGCTAGTATTTCTTGTTGTGTTTTATATAAAAGATTCATCACTCAAAACTGTCGTGTCTGATTATAGAAAGTAGTCACAGTTATAATTTAGTATTTGTTAGATATTAATTAGATAAGGTAGGATTTAACTATGATGGGTAGTACTAATAAGTTAAGTGTACCACAATCAGTCCACAACTTTACTACCAAATTGTCAACCTTTGCTAGCTGTTCTACTGATTATTAGATTAAAGTAACTTTTTAAGTTTTTAAAAACCTCACTCTGACTCAGGCTTGTTTATACTCACTCTAGCTAGTTTTATTGACTTAAACAGTGGCAACCCTGCTAGTTTGAAAATTTTTGGGAATTTTAGAAAATCTTGGACTGCCTCAGGCTAGTTTAGTTTTTTATAAAGACTCAGGCTAGTTTTCTTTTAGACTTTGAATGAATTTGAGCTGATCCAGTTTTAAATATTTTGTAATTTTCTAGTGTATTTTGATCAAGAACTTGATTTTAGATTTTTAATTGTAAATAACACCTAAATTTGTAAACCTTGTGGCTAGCTGTTCTACTTATTATTAGATTAAAGTTTTTTTTTTTTCAGTTTTTAAAAACCTCATTCTGACTCAGGCTAGTTTATTCTAGTGATGTACCGCACTCACTATCCGGGTCCGGCCGGATATTGCCATTTTTGTCTGATATCCGGATCCGGCCGGATTCTAATTTGAAAAAAAGTCCGGATCCGGGTCCGGCCGGACCCGAAATTGTGGGTCCGGTACATCACTAGTAATAATATTCTTTTAATATTTCAAACAGCTAATTAAATAAACCTCTTCGGTTAAGAATATTGATTTTATAGTATTTAACCAACTTTTAACCTCAAATCCGGTAAATTAAGACGAAATACTTTTAATAAACCTACTTAATTGTATACCATTTGTTTAATTTCAATATTTTTTAATAAAACTATTATAATATTTCGTACAGTTTATTTAATATTTCTCTTCGGTAAAGAATGTTAGTTTTAAAGTATTAAAATTATTAAAGTATTAGTTTTAAAGTATTAAAACTTTTTTTGACGTCAAAATTGGCCGTTTAAGACTAAATAGTTGTAATAAACACTGTTTATTATACACTGTTTAAATTATTTCTGTTTTTTGTAATAGTATTCTTCTAATAATTTGTACAACTAATTTGATAAACGTTTTCATTTGGAAATATAACTTTAAACATATAAAAAATACTATTAAAGATATAATAGGCCTTTTTAAACATGATACTTATAATGAATCTATTTTATCGTACACTATTTAAATTATTTCGATTTTTTGAAAATATATTCTTGTAATATTCGTAGAGTTAATTTAATTAACCTATTCGGTTAGGAATATTAGTTTTAAAGTGATAAACCTCCTGTAAACGTCAAAAACAGCTTTTAAAGATGAAATACTTATAAAAATTATTGTTTATCGTACACCATTTGAATTATTTCGTTTTTTAGTAATAATTTTTTTCTTATATTCTGTACAGCTAATTAAATAAAATATTTCATTTAGGATTACAACATTATACATGTAAAATTTTTATTGAAGATATAAATAGCTGTTTTAAACAAAATACTTGTAATAAACCTATTTTATAGTACACTATTCGAACTATTTTTATTTTTTGCAATGATTTTCTTCTCATATTTTGTACAGCTAATTTGATAATTTTTTTCATTTAGAAATATATCTTTAACCATTAAAAAAATACTATTGACGTTAGATTGGGCTTTTTAAATTAAAATACATGCTTAACCGTTTTTATCGTACACTATTTAAGTTATTTAGTTTTTTGTATTAATATTCTTGTAATATTTCGTACAGCTAGTCAAATAAACCTCTTCGGTAAGGAATACTAGTTTTAAAGTATTAAATCTCCCTTTGGCGTAAAAATCGGCTGTTAAAGACGAAATACTTGTAATAAATATTGTATATCGTATATTAATTATTTTATTAAAAATATTTCGATTTTTTTTAATAGTATTCTACTAATCTTTTGTACAAATAATTTAATAAACTATTTTGTTTAGGAATATAACTTTGAACATTAAAAAAATACTATTGAAGATATAAAAGCTGTTTAAACAAAATACTTGTAATAAATCCTATTTTGTAGTACACTATTTAAACTGTTTTTCTTTTTGTAATGATTTTTTTAAATATTTTGTACCGCTTATTTAATAAACCTTTACAACTAGAAATTGTCCTTTAACCATAAAAAAAAAATTATTGACATTATAGGCTTTTTAAAACAAAATACATGTTATAACCGTTTCTATCGTACACTATTTGAGTTATTAAGATTTTTGGTATTAATATTCTTGTAATTTTTTGCACATCTAGTTGAATACACCTCTTCGGTTATTAGTAGTAGTTTTAAAATATTAAATCTCCTTTTGACGTCAAAACTGCCCTTTAAGGATAAAATACCTGTAATAAAAATTGTATATCGCACATTTAATATTTCATCAAATTATTTAGATTCTTTTCAATTGTATTCTCTTATATTTTGTATAGATAATTTGTTAAGCCATTTTATTTAGGAATAAACTTTAAACATATAAAAACTACTATTAAAGATATAAAAGGCTCTTTTAAACAAAATACTTGTAATAAACCTATTTTATAATACACTATTTGAATTATTTTTATTTCAGTAATAATAGTTTTCTAATATTTTGTACAACTACTTCAGTAAACCTTTTCTTTAACGAAAATAACTTTAACCATTAAAAAAATACTATTGACGTTATAATAGGCTGTTTAAAACAAAATACATGTTATAACCGTTTTCATCGTACACTATTTGAATTATTCATATTTTTGGTATTAATATTCGTGTAATATTTCGTACAGCTAGTCAAATAAACCACTTCGGTAAGGAATACTAGTTAGAAAAATAGTAGTTAGAAAAATAGTAGTTAGAAAAGTATTATTGTTATAGTTTATATAAATGATTAATCAAAATTTTTATATAGGAATGTTAGTTTTAAAGTATTAAAACTCCTTTTGACGTCAAAATTTGCTGTTTAAGACACAATACTTTTAATAAACATTGTTTAGCGTACAATATTTAAATTATTTTGATTTTTTATAATAGTTCACTTCTAATATTTTGTACAGCTAATATAATAAACCTTTTCATTTAGGAATATAACTTTAAACATATATAGAATACTATTGACATTCAAATAAGCTGTTTAAAACAAAATACTTGTAATAACCGTTTTTTTCGTACAGTATTTTAGTTATTTAGATTTTTAGTATTAATATTCCGTATTATTTTGTACAGCTAATTAAACGAACCTCTTCGGTTAGAGTACTAGTTTTAATGTATTAAAACTCCTTTTGACGTCAAAATCGGCTGTTTAACGACGAAATACTTGTAATAAACATTGTATATCATATATTAATTAATTCATCAAAGTTATTTTGATTTTTTTGTAAAAATATTTTTCTAATATTTTGTGCAGATAATTTATCAATCCATTTCATTTAGGAATATAACTTTAACAATTAAAAAAATATTATTGACTTTATAAAAAGCTGTTAAAAACAATATAGTTATTATAACGGTTTTTATCGTACACTAATTGAATTATTTCGATTTTTGGTAATAATATTATTGTTATATTTCGTAGACTAATTTAATAAATCTCTTTTTATAGGAATAATGGTTAGAAAGTATAAAAATTCTTTTTGAAGTCAATATCGACTGTTAAAGACGAAACATTTTAATAAAAATTGTTTATAGTACACTATTAAAACTATTTAGATTTTCAGTAATACTATTTTGCACAGCTAGTTAAATAAATTTTTTCGATTATGAATATTAGTTTTAAAGTTTTAAAACACCTTAATACGTCAAAATCGGCTTTTTAAGACGAAATACTTATAATAAAAATTGTTATAGTACACTAATTGAACTATTTCGACTTTTTGTAATAGTATTCTTCTAATATTTTGTATAGCTAATTCAATATACCTTTTCATATAGGAATATAACTATAAACATGTAAAGAATACTATTGACGTTATAATAGGCTGTTAGGAACAAAATACTTGTAATAACCGTTTTTATCGTACATTACTTGAATTATTTCAGTTTTAGGTATTACTATTAATATAATAATTAGTACGGCTATTTTAACAAACCTCTTCAGTCAGTAGTACTAGTTATAAAGTATTAAAACTAAATTTTAACGTCATAATCAACTGTTTTAAAACAAAATATTTGTAATAAACATTGTTTATCAAACACTATTTGAATTAATTAGATTTTTGGTATTAATATTATTGTAATATTTCGTACAGTTAATCAAATAAACTTCTTCGGTTAGGATTACTAGTTTTAAAGTATTAAAACTCCTTTTGACAACAAGACCGGCTGTTTAAGACAAAATACTTTTAATAAATATTATATATTGTACACTATTTGAATTATTTCGAGTTTTCGTTATAGTATTCTTCTAATATTTTGTGGAGCTAATTTGTTATATCTTTTCATTTAGGAATATGACTTTTAAAATATAGAAAATACTACTGACGTTATAATAGGCTGTTTGAAACAAATTGTTTGTAATAACCTATTTTATCGGACATTATTTGAATTTTTTGAGTTTAAGGTATTAATATTATTGTAATATTTTGTAGAGCTACTTAAATAAACCTCATCGATTAGGAATAATAGTTTTAAAGTATCAAAACTCCTTTCGACGTCAAAGTCGGCTGTTTTAGACGAAATACTTGCAATAAACATTGTTTATCGTACACTATTTGAATTATTCCGATTTTTAATAAAAGTATTATTCTAACATTTTGTACAGCTAGATAGATAGATCTCTTTGATTAGGAATACTAGTTTTAGAAGTATTAAAAACTCATTTTGACGTTAAATTCGGCTGTTTAAGACGAAATAGTTGTAATAAACATTGTTTAATGTACCTATTTGAATTATTCGATTTTATTAATATATTCTTCTTTTTATTTGTATTGCTAATTTTTTAAACCTTTTTATTTAGGATTATAACTTTAAACATATAACTTTACTATTAAAGATATAAAAGGCTTAAACGAAATACTTGTAATAAACATATTTTATCGTAAACTATTCAAGTTATTCCTATCTTTCGTAAATATATTCTTTTAATATTTGATACAGCTGAATTAATATACCTCATCGGTTAGGAATATAAGTATTAAAGTATTAAAACCTCCTTTAGAAGTCGAAATATGCGTTTTAACATTAAATACTTGTAATAAACATTATTTATCGCATACTTTTTGAGTTATTTGTATTTTGTGTGATAGTATTCTTCTAATATTTTGTACAGCTAATTAATAAATCTCTTCATTCAGGAATATAACTTAATACATATAAAAAATACTACTGACGTTATGATAGGCTTTTTAAACGAAATACTTGTAACAATACTTTTTTATCGTATAATATTTGAATTATTTAATTTTTGGTATAATATTCTAGTATTATTTCGTACAGCTTATTTAATTAATCTCTTCGGTTAGAAATATTGGTTTTAATGTATTAAAACTAGTTTAGACGTCAGAATCGGCTTTTCAATATGAAATACTTGTATTAAATATTGTTTTTCGTACACTATTTGAATTATTTCGATTTTTTGTAATAAAGTTTTACTAATATTTCGTACAGCTTTTTTAATAAACATTTTCATTAAGAAATATAACTTAATACATATAAAAAATCCTATTGATGTTAAAAAAGTCTGTTTAAAACAAAAAACTAGTTATAACCGTTTTTAATCGTCACTATTTGAATTATTTAGATTTTTCGTATTAATATTCTAGTAATATTTCGTACAGTTAATTTAATTAACCTTTTCCTTAGGAATACTGGTTTTAAAGTATGAAAACAACTTTTGACGTCAAAATTTGAAAAATAAGTGGAAATACTTGTAAAAAAACCTATTTTATTCTACACTGTTTGAATTATTTAAATTTTTGTTATTATATTCTCGTAATATTTTGTACAGCTAATATAATTAATCTATTCGATTAGGATTATTAGTTTTAAAGTATTAAACATCCTTTAGACTTTATAATCCGTTTTTTACGATGAAATATTTGTAATAAACATCGTTTATCGTACAAATTTTGAATTATTTGGATTTTTTTTTAATAATATTTATCTAATACTATTGATGTACTCTGGACTGCTGGGGTCTCTAGATTTGTGTGAAACCGCTTCGGCAGTTTCGACAGGAGCCAGATTAGCAGTAGCTTCGGGGCCATCTCTATTTTTACATGCTACCTCGGTCTGCGACCAAATGTGAGAGGGTTTAAGTGCTATATCCCTATTTATCTTACTTTTAATTTAAGTTTAAATATAGACTAACAAATATCTATATGCTTTATTATACAATAAAATGAAAGATCAATAAGAAAGGTGTACTATTTGAGAAGGCTTCTTGCAGTTCACAATTCAAGTTGAACTGTGACAAATCGTTGCTTGTACAGTTTACTGGTTTAGAACGTAGGAATTTATACTTCCTTGTTGACACCGGGTGTAGAGGGCGCAAGACAAAAAGATACAATAATGAAATAAAGTAAATCTGAGATAAAAGTAATAAGTTATGCCACCGAAACTTGAAACACGGCTTATGCGTGGAGTTCAATGTTCAAATCAATCCAAAGAAGTTGTCTGCTACAGTATGCGTAGGCTTATGAGTATGGCACGTTTACAACTCAAATCCAGCTGTTTGCCCCGTCGACGTTGTTGAATAAGAAAGTTTTTTCGGAGGTCTTTTAGCTTTTCCAAGATGGCGACTTATGTTCAGAGCGCCAAGAGAAGATTTTCCCGGGGACCAACTAGCTTTTTCAAGATGGCGGATGACGCTCAAATTTGCGAGCAGCAGAGTTTCGCTTTGTGCTTGTTTAGAGGTAAATGACCTAATACACGCTCTGATTGGGCGTATTTATAGTTTTTCGATTCTCTTGATGGAATTTGCGATGGACTTTGGACTTGTTGATCACGCGATCTCTCATTTAATTCTCTCATATCCCTTAGCTAACAAGTTATTTCCAGTTCGATTAAGAAATCAGAAACACATTCATTTTAAATTAACAGTTATTTTGTTTGTGAAAAATAGTTTTTTTGGGAATTAGTTTTACTATATTTATTACTTGTTTTTTTAAACGAAAAACATAATATCAAGTGAAAAACATTAATTTCTAAAAATTATCAAAATTTGGACACATAAGGGAAAATAAAATTTTGCATTAATGTCAAACACTTTGAACAGCAAAATTAATAAACATCATCATTTAGGAATATAACTTTCAACATATAAAAAATACTATTGCAGTATAATAGGCAGTTTTAAACAAAATACTTGTAATAACAATTTTATTTCGTACACTATTTAAATAATTTCGATTTTTAATAATAAAATTGTTGTAATATTTCATACAGCTCATTTAATAAACCTTTTTGATTAGAATTATTAAAGTATTAAAACTCCCTTTGACGTCAAAATCGGCTGTTTAAGACAAAGTGCTTTTTTTAAACATTGTTTATCGTACACTATATGAATTATTTCGATTTTTTGTAAAACCATTCTCCTAATATTTTAAACATCTAATTTAATAAACCTTTTGATTTAGGAATATAACTTTAAACATATAAAAAATACTATTGACGTTATAATACGGTGTTTTAAACTAAATACTTGTGTTTACCTAATTTATCGTTAAATACTTAAATTATTTCAAAGTTTAGTAATAAAATTGTTGTAATGTTTCGTATAGCTCATTTAAAAAACCCCTTCCATAAAAAAATATTAGTTTTAAAGTATTAAAACTTCTTTTGACGTCAAAATCGGATGTTTAAGACCAAATACTTGTAATAAAAATTGTTTATCGTTAACTACCTGAATTATTTCTTTTTTCTGTAATATTATTTTCTAATATTTTGTACAGCTTAATAAACAAAAAAATTTATTTAGGTATATAACTTTATACATATAAAAAGACGTTTTAAAAGGCTGTTTAAAGCAAAATGCTTGTAACAACCCTTTTTAATCGTCACTATTTGAAATAGTTCGATTTTTGGTAACAATATTCTAGTAGTATTGCGTACAATTTATTAAATAAACTTTTTCAGTTTGTAATACTAGTTATAAAGTATTAAAACACCTTTTGACGTCAAAATCGGTCGTTTAAGTAGAAAAACTTGTAATAAACAATGTTTATCGTACACTATATGAATTATTTAGATTTTTAGTAATAAAATTATTGTTATATTTCGTAGAGCTAATTTAATAAACTTTTTTATATAGGAATAATGGTTTTAAAGTATAAAAACTCCTTTCGACGTCAAAATCGGTTGTCTAAGACGAAATACATGTAATAAACAATGTTTATCGTACACTATGTGAATTATTTCGATTTTGATAATAATATTATTTTTATATTTCGTAGAGCTAATTTAATAAACCTCTATATTTAGGAATAATAATTTTGAAGTAAAAAAGTTCCTTTTTACTCCAATATCGGCTGTTTAAAACAAAATAATTGTAAAAACCGTTTTTATCGTAAACATTTGAATTATTTAGATTTTTGGTATCAATATTCTTGTAATATTTCGTTCAGCTAATTAAATAAACCTCTTCGGTTAGGAATACTAGTTTTAAAATATTAAAACTCCTTTTGACGTTATAACCGGCTGTTTAAGACGAAATACTTGTAATAAACATTGTTTGTCCTACACTAATTGAAATTTTTCTATTTTATCTAATAATATTTTCTAATATTTTGTACAGCTAATTTAATTTACGTAATTATTTATGAATATAACTTTAGACATATAAAAAATACTACTGAAGACAAAAAAGGCTTTTTTAAACAAAATGTTTGTGATTAACCTATTTTGTAGTACACTATTTAAATTATTTCTATTTTTTGTAATAATATTCTTCTAACATTTTGTTTAGGTTATTTAATATACCATTTCATTTAGGAATATAATTTTAAACCTATAAAAATACTATTAACGTTTTAATAGGCCGTTTAAATTGTAAAATCCGTTTTTATCGTACACTATTTAAATTATTTCGTACAGCTAATTGAATAAACAGTTCGGTTAGGAAAACTAGTTTTAAAGTATAAAAACTCCTTTTCATGTCAAAATCGTCTGTTTAAGACGAAATACTTGTAATAAACATTATTTATTGTACAATACTTGTATTATTTCATTTTTTTTTTAATAGTATTCTTCTAGAATTTTGTATAGCTACTATAATTAGTTTTTTCATTTAATAATATAACTTTATAAATAAATAAAAAACTATTAATGTTTTTATGGGCTGTTTAAACCAAAATACTTGTAATAACTATTTTTTATCGTCATTATTTGAATTATTTCAATTTAAAGTAATAATGTTGTTGTAATATTTTATACAGCTCATTTAATAAACCGCTTCGACTAGAATTATTGGTTTTAAAATATTTAAACTTTTTTTGACGTATAAATGAGCTGTTTAAGACGAAATACTTGTAACAAACATTGTTTATCGTAAACTATTTAAATTATTCTATTTTTTTGTAAGAGTATTTTCTAATATTTTGTACAGCTTATTTAATAAACCTTTTAATTTAGGAATATAACTTTATACATATAAAAACTACTATTGACGTTTTAATCGGCTGTTTCAAACAAAATACACGTAATAACCATCTTTAATCGTAACTATTTGAATTATTAAGATTTTGGTCATAGTATCGTTAATCATACAAAATTTAAATAATCTCGATTTTTTGTAATAGTATTCTTAAAATTTTTTGCACAGCTAATTCAATAAACCTTTTCATTTAGAAATTATAAATTTAAATATTTAAAAAAAAATACTATTGAATATAAAAATGGCTGTTTTAAACAAAATACTTGTGATGAAGCTTTTTTATAGTGCACTATTTGATTTATTTCGAATTTTGGTCATAATATTCTTCCATTATTTTGTAAAGTTAAATTAATATACCTTTTCAATTAGAAATATAACTTTATTTCTTAATTATATCTTAATTATTTCTTAACTTATTTACTAACTAATGGTTAATGTTTTATTTTTGTTCAAAAAAGATTACATAAAAACAAAATTAATGTTCTTACAATACAAATTAAATAGTTTAAAAAACCTCATTTACATTGTGACGTAATTATTAGTTATAACGAATGTATTTTTTTCGTTAGTTAACAACAATAAATTTTGATTTAGTTATCTTTCCTATTAACGTAAGTTGTTTGTTTATATTATGTTTTGTTGTGTAGTTTAGCGTATTTATTTATTTTAGACTTAATAATTACAAATATCATATAGTTTTATAACAGTCGGATTTAATATTAAGTATTTCACCTATTAATAACTATTATCTGTAGAATATATCTTATTTTAATGAAAACATATATACACCTACTTTATTCTATGCTTCTATTCTCTCATTACAGTAATTAGTTTTTTACAGAACCCAGTTGAAGTGTGTTGATTCGTTGACACACAGAAACATATGTTGGTAGAATAAAGGAAGATTACTGTATAATTTGTTTTTATTGAAATATAACTTTAAACATATAAAAATTACTATTGAAGATATAAAAGGCTGTTATAACCAAAATACTTGTAATAAACCTATTTTATAGTACACTACTTGAATTATTTCTATTTTTGTAATAGTATTCTTCTAATAATTTGTACTGCTTATAGAATAAAGCTTTTTCATTTAGGAATATAACTTCAAAAACATAAAAAATACTCTTCACATTATAATAGGCAGTTTAAAACAAAATACTTGTTATAACCGTTTTTTTCGTACACTATTGAAATTATTTAGTTTTTGGTATTAATGTTCTTGTAAACCTCTTCGGTTAGTTATACTAGATTTTAAGTATTAAAACTCCTTTTTACGTAAAAATTGCTGTTTTAGACGAAATACTTGTAATAAACATTTTTTATCGTACACTACTTGAATTATCTCGACATTTTGTATTACTATTCTTCTAATTTTTTTTACAGCTAGTTTAATAAACTTATTTATTTAGGAAAATAACTAGAAAAATAATAGAATACTATTGACATTACAAAAGGCTGTTTTAAACAAAATACTTGTAATAAACCTTTTTTATCGTACACTTTTTAAATTATTTCGATTTTTGGTAATAATATTCTTTTAATAATTCGTTGAGCTAATTTAACAAACCTCTTTTGTTGAAATTAGACGTTTTAAAGTATTGAAACAACTTTTGACGTCAAAATCGGCTGTTTAAGACGAAATACTTCTAATATACATTGTTTAATGTACACCATTTAATTTATTACGATTTATTTTAAATGTATTAGTCGAATAGTCAGTATAGCTAATTTAATAAACGTTTTCATTTAAGAATATAACTTTATACATTTATAATTTACTATTGACGTTATAAAAGGTTGTTTATAACGAAACACTTGTAATAATCTTATTTTGACGTACACTATTTAAATTATTTCGATTTTTGCTAACAATGTACTTGTAAATTTTGTACGACTAGTTATATAAACCTCTTTATAAAATAAAACTGGTTTTAAACTATTAAAAAAAAAAGTTTTGACGTCAAAATCAGCTGTTTAAGACGAAATACTTGTATAAAAGATTGTTTATCGTACACTTTTTAAATTACTTTATTTTTTTAATAATACTATTATTATTTTTTGTAGAGCTAATTATTAAAACTCATTATATAGGAATATTGGTATTAAAGTATTAAAACTCCTTTTGACAATAAAATCGGCTGTCTAAGACGAAATAGTTGTAATAAACATTGTTTAACGTACACTATTTGAATTATCTCGTTTTTTCATAATAGTATTCTTTTAGTATTTTGTACAGCTGATTTAGTAAACTTTTTTATTAAGGAATACAACTTTTTAGATATAAAAAAAACTATTGACGTTTTGTTAGTCAGTTTCAAACAAAACACTTGTTATTAACCCCTTTTTGAATGTACACTATTTAAATTATTTTGCTTTTTGATATTATCATTCTTTTAAGATTTTGTACAGCTATTTAAATTATCCTCTAAGGTTAGGAATATTGGTTTTTAAGTATTAAACCTTCTTTAGACGTCGAAGTCCGCTGTTTAAGATGAAATACTTGTTATAAACATTGTTTATCGTAAACTATTTGAATTATTTTGATTTTTTGTATTAGCATTTTGCTAATATTTTGTACAGCTAATTTTATAAACCTTTTCATTTAGGAATATAACTTTATACATATAAAAATTCATATTGACGTTTTAATAGGCTGTATATCACAAAATACTTGTAATAACCGTTTTTTTATGTCACTATTTGAATTTTTCGATTTTCGATGATAATATTATTGTAATATTTCATACAGCTAATTAAATTATCCTCTAAGGTTAGGAATATTGGTTTTAAAGTATTAAACCTCTTTTAGACGTCAAAACCGGCTGTTTAACATGTAATACTTGTAATAAACATTATTTATCGTACACTAGTTGAGTTATTTATTTTTTTTGTTATAGTATTCTTCTAATATTATGTAGAGATAATTTAATAAACCTCTTTATTTAGAAATATAACTTAATACATATTACAATACTATTGACGTTAAAATAGGCTGTTCTCAACAGAATACTTGTAATAACTCTGTTTTATCGTAAACTAATTGAATTATTTCGATTTTTAAAAATAATATTGTCGAATATTTAGTGCAGCTTATTTAGTGAATCTCTTCGATCAGAATGATAGTTCTAAAGTACTAAAATTCCTATTTCCGTCAAAATCGGCTGTTTTAGATAAAATACTTGTAACAAACATTGTTTATCGTAAACTATTTGATTTATTTCTATTTTTTGTAATAGTATTTCTTAATATTTTGTACATCTTATCCAATAAAACTTTTATATAGTAGTATAACTTTATACATATAAAATACTATTGATGTTAAAATAGGCTGTTTAAAACGAAAGACTTGAAATAACCCTTTTTAATCGTGACTATTTAAATTGTTTCGATTTTTCTTAATAAAAGTTTAGTAGTATTTCGCATAGCTAATTAAATGAACCTCTTTAGTTTGTAATACAAGTTATAAAAAATTAAAACTCCTTTTGACGTCAATATCGGCTGTTTCAGACGAAATACTTGTAAAAAACATAGTTTATCGTACACTTTAAATTTTCTATCTATTTTTGGTAATAACATTATTGTTATATTTCGTTGAGCTAATTTAATAAACCTCTTTACAATGAATAATTGTTTTAAAGTTAAAAAATTCATTTTGACTTCAATATCGGCTTATTAAGACGAAGTACTTTTAATAAACATTGTTTATCATTCACTATTTAAATTATATCGAATTTTTGTTATTGTATTCTAATATTATTTTGCATGCAATTTAAATAATATTTTCATTTAAAAATTATAATTTTAAAAATGTAAAGAATAGTATTATTGATAGAATAGGTTGTTAAAAACAAAATAACAAAATACTTGTAATTACCGTTTTTATCATACACTATTTTAATTATTTAGATTTTTGATATAAATATTCTAGTAATATTTCGTACAGCTAATTAAAAAAACCATATCGGTTAGGAATGCTAATTTTAAAGTATTAGATTTCCTTTTGATTTCAAAATTGGGCGTTTAAGACAAAATACTTGTTATAAACATTGTTTATCGTACAAAATATGATTTCTTTCTATTTTTTGTAATAATATTCTTCTAATATTATGTACAGCCAATATAATAAACCTCTTTATTTAGAAATATAACTTAATACATATAAATAAAACTATAAGATGTAACGTTATAAGGCGTTAAATCCTGGAGATCCTGATAAGCTAAGCTTATCGGAATGTATACCACAGATGTTCTTGTGCTAAAACTTTATTTCAACTAACGGCGTTTCACTGCTCTCAAATAAATTTAAGAACAGATCTACGGAGTCTCAAAAAGCTCTATTCTTAGAGCTTTTTGAGACTCCGTAGATCTGTTTTTAACTTTATTTGAGAGCAGTGAAACGCCGTTAGTTGAAATAAAGTTTTAGCACAAGAACATCTGTGGTATAAATAAAACTATTGACGTTTAAATAGGGTGTTTTAAACAGAATACTTGTAATAAATCTTTTTTATCGTACACTAGTTGATTTATTTCAATTAAAGTAATAATTTTGTCGGATATTTTGTACAACTAAATTTATAAACCATTTCGGTTAGGAATATTAGCTTTAAAGTATTAAAACTCGTTTGACATGAAAATCGGCCATTTAAGACGAAATACTTGTTATAAATATGTTTATCATACACTATTTGATTTTTTTTCTAAATTAGTAACAGTATTCTTCTATTATTTTGTACAACTAAATTGATATCCTCTTCATTTAGGAATATAACTTAATACATATAAAAAATACTATTGACGTTATAATAGGCTGTTTAACACAAAATACAAGTAATAAACCATTTTTTATCGTACACTATTTGAATTATTTCTATTTTTGATATAAATATTCTTGTAATATTTCGAAAAGCTAAATAGATATACCTGATCTTTTAGGAAATCTAGTTTTTAAGTATTAAAACTCCTTTTGACGTCAAAATCAGCTGTTTAAGACAAAATACTTGTGATAAACATTATTTATCGTACACTATTTGAATTATTTCAATTTTTTGTAATAGTATTCTTTGAATATTTTGTACAGCTAATTTAATTTACCAATTGATTTAGGAATATAACTTGAAACATATAAAAAACACTACTGATGTTTTAATAGGCTGATTCAAAACGAAACACTTGTGACAGTTTTTTTTTTATCGTACACTATTTTAATTATTTCGATTTTTAGTAATAACATACTTGTAATCTTATGTGTAGCTAATTAAAAAAAACTCTTCGCTTAGGAATACTGGTTTTAAAGTACCAATAATGTATTGACAAAAATTGCTACCTTACTAACCCGGTTTCACCTAAAAAAGGATCTTCAGAGTTAGGTAGCAATAAAAGTGAAGCACACTGATATATATAGAAAAAACAATCAAATTAATTGGCAATAATCAGGTTAATCATCACTAATTAGACATAAATTAGTAATTAAGTAATTTATAGATATTTTTGAGTGAAAATAATTAATAACTTTATAAAAAAAACTTTTTAAAAACTTATTATGCTTATTTAGTAAATTATCATAAAACTTATAAAAGTCTAAAAATTAGAGATTAAGTTTAACATGTAAGATAGTAAAAATAGTAAAAATAAGACACAACAAGCAAATAATAAATCAAAAATAACAAGATCTACAATGAGTACACATAGCGGTTAATTCTTTTCTGATATTTAGTGATTTGATTTTATCTGTTTCTGCTATAGCCATTCTTTCCAGATTGCAGATTGAACAGTTGTCGGCTTTCTTCGGGACTGAGCTTTTAAATTTGTATAGTACTTGACAATTGATTTCGGCAAAATTGATATTGTTTATAATGGCAAATTTAGATAGCGTAGTTGTTTGGGTTTTTTTGAGAACACTGTATTTGTGTTGCTGCCATCTTTTTTTGAACGATACCCCTGTTGATCCTATGTATTCCTTATTCCTATAAGAAGCCTTATAGATGCCTTTTAGTAAGCATTCTCCTTTAAAAGGGCAGTTGGTTTTGTCCCTGCAGTTGCAAGTCTTATCTTTTTTGTTTGAATCATCTAAAATCCTTTTGTTATGGGTATTTATAACGTTTTTTAGGTTTGGAAGGCAACTATAGGAAATTTTAATGGTGTTCTTGTTAAAGATCTTATGGAGTTTGTTATTTCTTGGAAAATGAAGTCGTATAAGATCCAACAATTTTTTACCAATATTTGTTTTTACAGAATTGCAGAATTGAGGGTTGAAGTAAATAATTTTCCTGGACTTTCTAGTCTTTTTATTGGGCTTTAAGATAGATTCGTTGTAATTTTTGAGTTTGTTGTGTCCGCTTTCAGCCAAGGCTTCATTGTAGTCTTTTTTCATGTTATTGAAAATTTCTTCGCTACTGGAAAGTTTATTTAATCTGTTACTAACCATTGGACCTATGCTCTTTCTTATTAGTTTAGGGTGGTTTGATTGGTTGTTTACATATCTTATATGCGAGTTTTCTTTTCTAAATGGGGCATATGTGTTATTTGATAAATTCAATGTGATGTCTAAATAATCAGTTTAAATTAAATTAAATTTTATAGTATTAAAACTTCATTTGACTTCAAAATCGGCTGTTTAAGACGAAATACTTTTAGTAAACATTCCTTATCGTACACTATTGTATTTTTTTTCATTCTTTATATTATTATTCTTCTAATATTTTGTACAGCTAATTTAATAAACCTCTTTATTTAGAAACATAACTTAAAACATATAAATAATATTATTGATATTAAAATAGGCTTTTTAAAAAGAATACTTTATTAACTCTTTTTTATTGTACACTAGTTGAACTATTTCGATTTTTAGTAATAATATTATCAAATATTTTGTACAGCTCATTTAACAAACCTCTTCGATCAGAAATATTAGTTCTAAACTATTAAAACTCATTTTACGTCAAAATCGGCTTTTTAAGCGAAGTATTTGTAATAAACATTGTTTAACATAAACTAATTGAATTATTATTTTTTGTAAAAGTATTGTCCTAATACTTTGTACAGCTTATTTAATAAAACTTTTAATTTAATAATATAATTTTTACATAACAAAATACACTATTGAAGTTAAAATAGGCTGTTTGAAACAAAATACAAGTATTAATCTTTTTTTATCGGACACTATTTTGAACTAATTCGATTTTTTGTAATAATATTCTTGTAATATTCCGAATAGCTAATTTAATAAATCTCTTTGGTAAAGAATATTTTGTTTTAAAGTTTTTAACCTCCTTTATTTAACCGACGTCAAAATCGGCTGGTTAAGACAAAAAACTTGTAATAAACATTATTTGTCGTACATAATTTGAATTATTTTTATATGTTGTAAACGTATGGTTCTGATAATTTATACAGCTAATTTAATAAACGTTTTCATTTAAGAATATAACGTTATAAATATAAAAAATACTATCGTTGTTATAATAGGCTGTTTTAAACGAAACACTTGTTATGAACCCTTTTTTATTTACACTATTCAAATTATTTTTATTTTTGATATTATTATTTTTGTATATTTCGCATAGATAAATTAATACACCTTATCGGTTAGAAATATTACTATTAAAGTATTAGAACTCCTTTTGACATCAAAATTGGCCGTTTAAGACAAAATACTTGTAATAAACATTGTTTTAGTACAATATTTGTATTATTCGAATGTTAATTACAAGTTTTTTACTAGTTAATTGTAATAATATTCTTTTAATATTTTGTACAGCTAATTTAATAAACTTTTTAATTGATGAATATAACTTTACAGTAGTATTTTTCTAATGTTTAAAGTTAGATTCATCAATTAAAATTTTTTTTTTTAAACAGCCTATTATCTCTACAGTAGTATTTTTCTAATGTTTAGAGATAATAGGCATTTAAAAAAAAATACTTAAAATAAACCTATTTTTGCCTACATTATTTAAATTATTACGATTTTTGGTGTTAAAGTTCTTGTAATATTTCACACAGCTAGTTTAATTAACCTCTTCGGTAAGGAATATTCGTTTTAAAGTATTAAACCTTCTTTAGACGTCAAAATCGGCTGTTTAAAATGAAATACTTGTCATAAACATTGTTTATCGTGCACTATTCTAGTTGTTTATGTTTTTTTTTTGTAATAGTGTTGTTATACAGTTTTGTACAGCTTATTTAATAAACCTTTTCATTTAGGAATATAACTTTAAACATATAAAAAATACTATCGACGTTATAATAGGCTGTTTTAAAGAAAATACTTGTTATAACTCTTTTTTATCGTACACTAGTTAAATTATTTCGATTTTTAGAAATAATATTGTTAAATATTTCGTAAAGTTCATTTATTAAACCTCTTCGATTAGAAATATTATTTCTAAAGTATTAAATTTTTTTGACGTCTAAATCAGCTGTTTCAGACGAAATACTTGTAACAAATATTTAAATTTTTTCTGTTTTTTGTAATAGTATTCTTATGATGATTTCTACAGCTAATTTAATAAAACTTATTATTTATAATTATACTTTAAAACATATAAAAATAACTATTGAGGTTATAAAGAACTGTCTAAAACGAAATACTTTTAATAACTCTTTTTTATTGTTCACTATTTGATTTATTTCGACTTTTAGTATTAATATTGTCCAATATTTTGTACAGCTCATTTAATAAACCTCTTATGTTAAAGTTATATGTTTTAATGTATTGAAACAATTTTTGACGTCAAAATCGGCTGTTTAAGACAAAATTCTTGTAATATACATTGTTTATTGTTAACTATACATTTTTAAAAGTATTCGTCGAATATTATGTATAGCTTATTTAATAAACGTTTTCATTTAAGAATATAACTTTATACATATATAAAATACTATTGACGTTATAAAAGGCTGTTTAAAACAAAATACTTTTAATAAACTTTTTTTATCGTACACTATTTGAATTATTTCGATTTTTGCTCATAATATTGTTGCAAATTTCGTACTGCTATTTAAATTATCCTTTTTATAAAGAAATATTGGTTTCAAAGTATTAAAATCTCTGTGACTTTAAAATCAGCTGTTTATAACGAAATACTTGTAAAAAACACTGTTTATTATTTAACTTTTGATTTATTTTGATTTTTGAAAATAATATCACATTTCAATTTTTGTAGAACTAATTTAATAGAACTCATTTTATAGGAATATTGGTTTTAAAGTATTAAAACTTCCTTTGACGTCAATTCGGCTTTTTAAGACGAAATACTTGTAATAAACATTGTTTAACGTACAATATTTAAATCATCTCAATTTTTCTTAATACTATTCTTCTAATATATCGTACAGCTAATTTAATTAACATTTACATATAGGAATATAACTTTACACATTTAATATTACTATTTACGTTATAAAAAGCTATTTAAAACAAATTATTGTAATAACCGTTTTTATCGTAGACTATTTGAATTATTTTTAATTTTCGTATAAATACTCTTGTGATATTTAATACTTCTAATTCTAAAACCTCTTTGGATAGGAATAGTATTTTTAAAGTATTAAAACTCCTTTTGACGTCAAAATCGACTGTTTAAAACAAAACACTTCTAATAAACATTGTTTATCAAAAACTTTTTGAATTGTTTCGATTTTCTGTAATAGTATTCTTCTAAAGTTTTGTACAGCTAATTATATAAACCTTTCCTTTAGCAATAAAATTTTATACATATAAAAACTACCATTGACGTTTTAATAAGCTGTTTGAAACAAAATACTTGTGATAGCCCTTTTTTATCGTACATTATTTGAATTTTTTCGACTTTTTGTAAAAATATTCTAGTAATACTTAGTACAGCTAATTAAAAAACCTTTTCCGTTAGGAATATAATTTTTATAGTATTAACACTCCGATTGACGTAAAAATTAGCTGTTAAAGACGAAATAATTCTAAAAACACTGTTTATCGTACACTATTTGAATCATTTGGATATTTGATAATATTATTCTCGTAATATTTCGTACAGCTAATGTAATAAACGTCTTCGGTTAGAAATACTAGTTTTAAAGTATTTAAACTCCTTTTGACGTCAAAATTCTCTGCTTAAGACGAATCCCTGCAATAAATATTGTTTATCGTACATTATTTGAAATTTTTCGATATTTTGTAATAGTATTCTTCTAATACTTTGTACAGGTAATATATTAAATCTCTTCTGTTAAAATTTATTGTTTTAAAGTATTAAAACATCTTTTGACGTGAAAATCAGGTAATTAAGACGAAGTACTTGTAATAAATATTGTTTATCGTACAGTATTTGAACCATTTCGATTTTTTGTAATAATTTTCTTCATGCTCTTATACAGCTAATTTATCAAACCTTTTTATTGATGAATATAATTTTATACATTAGAAAAATACTACTGTAGATATAATAGGCTGTTTTAAACAAAACACAAAAAATAAACCTGCTTTTGCGTATACTATTTAAATTATTACGATTTTTTGTATTAATATTCTTGTAATATTTCAAACAGCTAATTTAATTAACCTCTTCGGTAAGGAATATTGGTTTTAAAGTATTAAACCTTCTTTAGACGCAAAATCGGCTGTTTAAAACAAAATACTTGTAATAAGCCTATTTTAACGCACATTATTTGAATTATTTCCATTTTCGGTATTAATATTCTTGTAATATTTCGTACAGCTAATTAAATTATCCTCTAAGGTTAGGAATATTAGTTTTAAAGTATTAATTCTTCTTTAGAATTCAAAATTGGCTGTTTAAGATGAAATGCTTCTAATAAACATTGTTTATCGTATATTATTAGAGTTATTTTTATTTTATTTTATAGTATTCTTTTAGTATTTTGTACAGATAATTATAAACCTAATCATATGGAATTTAAATTAATACATATTAAAAATACTATTGACATTGTAATGCTTTTTAAAACGAAATACATGTAATAACCTTTTTTAATTGCACACTATTTGAATTATTAAAAATTTTTGTGATAGTATTCTTGTAATATTTTGTACAGCTAACTTGATAAACATCTTCGGTCAGAAATATTGGTTTTAAAGTATTAAACCTTCTTTAGACGTTAAAAGCGGCTGATTAAGATGTAATACTTGTAATATAATCTTTATCGTATACTAATTTACTTATTTATATTTTTTGTAATAGTATTCTTCTAATACTTTGTACAGCTAATTTAATAAACCTTTTATTTTATAAAAAACATTATTAAACATATAAAAAATACTATTGACGTTATAATAGGCTGTTTAAAAACAAAACACTTTTAATAACTCTCTTTATCGTACACTATTTGAATTATTTAGATTTTTGGTAATAACATACTTTTAATCTTTCGTATAGCTAATTAAATAAACTTCTTCGGTTAGGAATACCAGAACAAAACATGAATAAATCGGCTGTTTAAGACGAAATACTTGTACGGTAACATCTCGTTTATTTACGCACATTGTGTCCACAGAAAAAGTGCGTAAAGATACGAGAGATTATAAAGATGCGAGAGGTATTAAAAATACTTTAAGTTTTTCGGTATTGCTTCTAGTTAAAAACGGACTGGGGACTTTCCCACTTTTAACAATTTGTTTACTTTATTTTTAAATATGAAAACAAAATAAAAAATTCACACTTATTAAAAAAAAAGGATTTGAATTTACATAAAATAAGAATACTTGTACAGTAACTTCTCGCCTATATACGCACATTGTGTCCACAGAAAAAGTGCGCAAAGATACGAGAGATCGTAAAGATGCGAGAGGTACCAAATATACTTACTATAATGGCTGTTTTTTGATATTGCTATCTAGTTAGATCAGACTGAAACTTTCCCATTTTTAACAATTCGTTTACAGTATTTATAAATATCAAAACAAAAGATAAAACTATACATATATTAAAAAAAAATAATTAAAATTTATTTAAAATAATAATACTTGTAGAAAAAGCTCACTAATTTCAATAATAAGTAGATTTTATCTTTATTTATATGTGACTTATTTGATACTTAACATTAATATTCTATACTATTTAGCAAATTTAATGCAATAAAAACTTTAACTAAGGTAAGCATTTATAAAATCTTTAAAACTAGTTATAATTAAAAAATAAAGTTCTAAAATACAAAAAAAATATATTTTTTTTTTAATATTAATCTTGAAAATAAAAACTTTAACCTACTAAGCATTTATAAAATCTTTAAAAATAGTTTTATCTAAAAAATAAAGTTCTAAAAAAAAAGTTGTTTATAATATACTTAAAAAAATGTTTATATTATTAAGTTCTTTAATTTTTCTTCTTGTTGCAAGTTATTCGTCTTATTGTGTTATTTTTTCTGATTAAATAGATTCTAATTTTCTTGATAAAACTTCAGGAAATGAAATTATTACCACTGTTTCAAAAGTTTTTAATTTTGTATATTTGTCAACCACAGGGATTTAATCTTAAAACATTTAACTCAGAGAGTCTATTTGATTTAAAACAAAAGTTAATTCTTCATGTTACTTTACTTTGGGGTTCATCTATTCTAAAATTTATCTTTTCATATATCTTCTATCTGTATTTGCTCTTTTGTAAGACAAAAAATTGTAAATTTCAAAAAATGTAAAGTTCTTTTTGACTCACCACAAAGATTTCAATACTACAAGATCCTCTCTCACACTTACTTTTTTTTTAATCTCTCACATCATTTAAACCAAATCTACAGCCTCGAAATGGATTTTTTTACAATAATTTGCTATTTGATAATAGATTTTTACACCAAGCTATTTGTCTACAATTTAGATGTATTCAATTTGTTCAATATTTACGGCACTAAAAGTGTTAAAGAGTCAGTAAAAATAAAATTATTTCTCAGGAGTGCAAAACTAAGGAAAAACGAACACTTGAAGCTACAGAAACAAGGTCTTAAAAGCTGAATAATCGAAGACAAAGCAAATTTTTACGTTTCTGTAGATTTGCAGATACGTACCAAGCTACGTGCCTGAAATGATTTATTTCGAAGTTTGGTAATAATATTATTCTTGTAGAGCTAATTTAACAATCCTTTTAATATATGAATAATGGTTTTAAAATTTTAAAAATTCATTTTGATTTCAATATCGGCTGTTTAAGACGAAATACTTGTAATTAACATTGTTTATCGTAAACTAATTGCATTATTTTGACTTTTTATAATAGTATTCTTCTAATATTTTGTACTGCTAATTTAATAAACCTTTCATTTAGAAATTATAACTCTAAACATATAAAGAATACTAATGACGTTAAAATAGGCTGTTTGAATCAAAATACTTTTAATAAACTCTTTTTTATATTACACAATTTGAATTTTTTATAACTTCGGTAATAATGTTCTAGTTATGTTTCGTACAGCTAATTAAATAAACCTTTTCGGTAATAATATAAGTTTTAAAATATTAAAACTCCTTTTGACGTCAAAATTGGCAGTATAAGACGGAGTATTTTTAAAAAACATTGTTTATCTGACACTATTTGAATTACTTCGATTTTTTGTAATAATATTCTTGTAATATTTCGAATAGCTTATTTAATAAATCTCTTTGGTTAAGAATATTGGTTTTAAAGCATTTAACCTCCTTTATTTAACCGACGTCAAAATCGGCTGGTTACGACAAAAAACTTGTAATAAACATTATTTATCCTACACAATTTGAATTATTTTGATGTTTTACAATTGTATTATTCTAATAATTTATACAGCTAATTTAATAAACGTTTTCATTTAGGAATATAACGTCATACATATAAAAAATACTATTGACGTTATAAAAGGCTGTTTCAAACAAAACACTTGTTATTAACCATTTTTAATTTACACTATTCAAATTATTTTTATTTTTGATATAAATATTTTTGTATATTTCACACAGCTGAATTAATACACCTAATCGGTTAGGAATATTAGTATCAAAGTATTAAAACTCCTTTTGACATGAAAATCGAACAACTAAGACGAAATACTTGTGATAAACATTGTTTTAGTACAATATTTGTATTATTTCAATGTTTTGTAATAGTATTCTTTTAATATTTTATACATCTAATTTAATAAAACTTTTCATTGATGAATATAAGTTTAAACATTAGAAAAATACTACTGTAGATATAATAGGCTGTTTTAAACAAAACACAAAAAATAAACCTACTTTTGCGTATACTATTTAAATTATTACGATTTTTTGTATTAATATTCTTGTAATATTTCAAAGAGCTAATTTAAATAACCTCTTCGGTAAGGAATATTGGTTTTAAAGTATTAAACCTTCTTTAGACGTCAAAATCGGCTGTTTAAAATGAAATACTTGTAATAAATATTGTTTATCGTAAACTATTCTAGTTATTAATTTTTTTGTAATAGTATTCTTATACAATTATTTACAGCTAATTAAAAAAAACCTTTTTATTTAGAAATATAACTTTAAACATATAAAAATACTATTGACGTTATAATAGGCTGTTTTTTAACAAAATACTTGTAATAAACTCTTTTTTGTCGTACACTTTTTGAATTATTTCGATTTTTGGCTCTTATATTTTTCTAATATTTCGTAGAGCTAATTTTATAAACCTCTTGATTTAGGAAAATACCTTAATACATTTAAAAAAACTTTTGACGTAATAGTAGGATTTTAAAAAAGAAATACTTGTATGTAATAACTTTTTTTTATCACACACTGTTTGATTTTTTTTGATATCTGGGAATAATATTCTGTAATATTTCGTTTAGCTAATTTAGAAAACCTCTTCGGTTATGAATATTGGTTTTAAAGTATTGAACCTTCTTCAGACGTTAAAATCGGCTGTTTAAGATGAAATACTTGTAATAAACATTATTTATCGTACACTATTTAAATTATTTCTATTTTTTGTAACAGCATTCTTCTAGTAGTTTGTACAGCTAATTTAATAAACGTTATCATTTAGGAATGTAACTTTTAACTTATAAAAACTACTATTGACGATATAATAGCTCTTTTAAAACAAAATACTTGTAATAAACCCTTTTTTAATCGTAAACTATTTGAATTTAATAATATT
Source organism: Thalia democratica (assembly GCF_965202585.1). NCBI lineage: Eukaryota > Metazoa > Chordata > Thaliacea > Salpida > Salpidae > Thalia > Thalia democratica. Next base: position 475 of record NW_028140287.1, on the reverse strand, counting down.
CTAGTAAAATTTTGTACAGCTAATTAAGTAAACCTTATCGGTTTGGAATACTAGTTTTAAAGTATAAAAAATCTTTTTGATGTCAAAACCAGCAGTTTCAGACGAAATATCTGTAAAAAAACATTATTTATCGTACACTATTTGAACTATTTCTATGTTTTGTAATATATTCTTGTAATATTTCGAACAGCTAACTTAATAACCTCTTCGGTTAGGAATATTGGTTTAAAAGTATTTAACCTCCTTTAGAGGTTAAAATCGGCTATTTAAGACGAAATAATTGTAGTTAACATTATTTTTCGTACACTATTTGAGTTCTTTATATGTTTTGTAATAGTATTTCCTAGTATTCTGTGCAGCTAATTCAATAAAACTTTCATTTAGGAATATAACTTTATCCATAACAAAAAATACTATTGAAGTTAAAAAAGGCTGTTTTAAACAAATACTTTTATTTAGCTTTTTTAATCGTCAC
>NW_028140286.1:0-30822 GCF_965202585.1 Thalia democratica | reverse complement strand
TTAAAATTACTTACTTGAACATAATAAAGTAAACCTCTTAATGTATTGCTTAAAATAAACGAATTAATAAAACACAAGTTTTAAAAACAATGTGTTAAATCAATTCCAATTCCTATTATTGCAAAGTTAAAAATTTTAATCTCAATGCTTATTGCAATAAAAAACTTTTATTTTTTCTTAAATAGCAAAATTTTTCATGTTTTCGTATAACTTTGCTATTAGTAGAGTTTAATTACCCGAGTTTAATATACGTGATTAGCCAACTGTAAAATTTTTACGTCTTCCCAGTTTGCTAAGCGAAAAAATCAATTAGTGCTAAAAAATTTTAAAGTAAAACTTTACGAAAACAATTTTAAGCAAAGTAATAGCAACATAGTTTGAAGTTTGAATATTGCATTAAATCATTTTAAGTCCTATAGGTCAAAAAGATATTGGTTTAAGAGAATAAGTTAATCTAGTGACTAAAAAAATTTTACACACGTTTTTTATTAAAAGGTGTAGAAATTGACTTAAAAATTAAAAGGCCAAAGTTTAATTAGGTAAAAGATGTATTTTTTTAAGAAAAACACACTATTGAACTTAATTTGGTTCTTCAAATAGCTTGAAAAAGCTTTTCATTTATGGTCGTAAAATTGACCTATATTACACTCAAAACACATTTTCACAAGCTGTTTTACTTTTCAAACCGAGTTGCTATTTTTTAAATCTTAGTGAAAAAATGTTTGAAAACTTTTTATCAGCTGCCATTATTACTCGCACTTCAAGCAATAATAAACTTTTTAGATACAACGAAATTCAAAACTGACTTCACATACCGTTTTTTTCACGTTCTATTCAAAAATAAACTTGATCAAATACATACAAAATTCAAAACTAAAAACTCTTTAAAACCTCTCACCACAAGAAATTATAAAACTTATAACCACAAAATATAAAAATGTTTAACAAAAAAATATACATAGAATCTTAAAAATACATAAAATAATAAAATATTTTAACAAATCTTAATTTTATTTTAAACTGATTATGTTTTTCTTAATAAAGTTATTTTAAGAAAAAATACGTAAAATATTCAAAATTAATTAATCAAAATAATAGGCAATTTCGAGTTTGTTGTTTGAAAGCTTTTTACATTTAGTCACATTGAACTTATAAAGGTTGCGTAAAAAAGTTTTTAAGCTACAGAAATTTTACAGTTTACAGTTAAGTCGACTAATGTCAAAAATCATTTAAATTATCAAGTTTAATTATTTAAGCTTTTTTTTCAAGCAAGACTAAAGCTTCAAAGCAACAGAAGTTATTAATTTAAATAAATCTTTCAAAATTTTTTAATACAATTAACAAATTTGCTGCTATATCACTTGTTTAAATTTATATAGAATATTGTTTAATTGATTTTAATGAAATTTAGTCAAACGTTTTAATAAGTGTTTCCTGAAATTTTTATCCTGTTTTTCTAAAAGTTTTTAATAGATTTAAAAAGATTTCAAGGTTGCTTGCCTGATAAAAATTATTATTTACAATATTGAAGCTTTTGAGACTAATAGTGTCTGGAATCTATACCTTCTGCATAGTTGTAAAATAAATTGTTGGTATCTGAATCATATCCAGATTCACTGTTTTCAGAAGATTCGTAGCAGCCGGAGTTTTGCTCGTACATTTCATAATATTTATTTGTTACTCTAGGATCATGCTCGTATGTGTATCTTATTCTGTAGTTGCCTGGTCTTCTCTTATACTGATGATAGTTTCTTACTTTGCAATAACCATTACTTATATAGTTGTTTTGTTGATGCCTTTGCTGGCTGTAGCTTGGCCATCTGTTTGGGGCATACTTGGAAACCTGGACAGGTTTGCCGTTCGGACCTGATACGTTTGAGGCCTCAGGCATGTTCTTATTGCCCATAACAATATCGAACTGAACAACTTCGCCTTGTGCGACTGATCTTAATAATTTATTAGGGTTGTTTTTGGTAATGGCAGTTTGATGGACAAAAGTATCAGTGTTTTTATCGTCACGATGAATAAATCCGTAGCCTTTGCGAACATTAAACCACACCACTCGGCCAGTAATTCCAGATTCTAAAGTCTTTTTAGATCTTGCTTTTTAAGTCTAGCTGTTATAATTGTTCTAATCGTTCTAACTAAAGGAGCTTTTCTGGTAGCGGACGAACAGTGTTTTACAATTTTGTCATTATCTTCATGTACAGAAATGCTTTGGTTTTGAGTGTAAGTATTTAAAGGATGGTTGTTATTTTTGTTATGCTGTTGTATTCATTATTTGGACTAATATTTCTTTGGTTGTTAACATAATAATTTGATTTAGATCGTTCTTTACTAAATCTGTTAAAACTATAACTTACATGTTTTTCTTCATCCTTGTTTGCCTAAAATCCATGTCACAAATGTGCATCACATACCTTTTGAAATCTGATAATCCTAGTGAAAGGCTACTGGACACCCTGTTTTTCAAGTGGTTTGGTAATAGGCGCAAGTATAAAAATTTCTGCAGTACCTCTTTATTTTTCAAGTCGAGTAAACACCTACTTACTTCAGTGTTCAAGTCGTACCCACTAACAGACTTAAATTCTTTCTTTGGCAGTAAAACATGTGGCAAAACTCCATCTTTTTACAGGAGATATTTACGTAAACTTCCGAAATTTCTATCTTTAGGCGCTGTACACAAATTATAGTCTGACATGTCTTTGTTTGGCCAAAATTCACGAATCACCCAGTATTTTTCAGCATTTTCAATGATGCCATGGTCAGCTAAGCGTTCTTCGAAATAAATAATTTGTGCCTTTGAATCATCAATATCAAATTTAAATGACTTCAGCCATTTGAGTGTACTGTCTTCATAATCAATTGATTTTGAGTATAAATTATAATCAGTGTTGTAATTTTCCGTTTGAAGCATTTTGTCTCGCAAAGTGTTGTGGTCTTTTGGACTGGTTGCACACTTTAGCGTTTCTGTGTAACGACATGGTTTTCTAGAAGGAATATGTTGTGGTGGTATTTGGTCAGCCATCATGGTACTATAGGCATTTCTTAAATTTAAAGAACTTAGTATATCTACTTCGGTAGCATCAGAAGGTTGCAAACTCGTATTAAACACAGGGTCACCAATTGTAGTCCTAGAGGGCCTGAGGAAGGAACTACCTTTAATTGCGGGAAGGCCCCTTTTTTGTGCTAAACGCTTAGCGCGTTTAGCTCTTGAGGTTTTTACTGAATTTACCTTACTCATTAGGTTTAACTTAGTAGTTAATAAGTATGTAATAAAATTAATATATATAATTTCTTTAATGAAGTGAGTTTATTGAATATGTGATTTTAGTGTGAATGAAAGTAGAATTAAAAGTGATAAAGCAAGTGATAAAGCAGCTAATAAATCAGTTGAATAAAAATGCAAATATAAACACGATAAATAAACACAAAGTTCTACAAATAGAAATGTTCTTAAAGTGTTTAAAATCTTAAATACTAAAATAGTTCTTACTAATAAAAGCACTTATAATACAGAGTCTTAATATATGTCGTGCTTCATGCACAACGATGGTTAAACTAAGCACATATAATATAATAATGCAAATAAACATCAAGATCTTATAAAATAAAAATATTAAAAAAAATCTTATAATCAATTAATGTGCCTTTCGCACGATCTTATGGCTTAACTGAGCGTAATAACAGACATATTTTAAGTTTTATTGTATGTTGATTTGATAAACAGTCGTCTAACGCCCCCTGACGGTCATTTAAAAAACAACAAAATGTATATTTTGTTACAACATAACATTTTTACAGTGAGCTAAAAATATGGTTAATAAAAACAAACAGTATAGAATTTAGTTTTTACTGTTGCCCCAATCCTAAAGTTTCGGCTGATTTTTTTTTGTTACACGGTAAAATAGCAGCACAAAATTAATTATTATTTATTTTCATAGCACAACTTGTTTGATAATGCAGCTTATTTAAAAATTTTCATTTATACTATATTTAGAGTACTTTTTTACTAACGGTAATGTAAAGTGTAGGTCAACTTATGATGCATACTACTTAAGAATAAATTCCTTTGAAGTACAACTTAAAAATATTGCTATTTAATAATAAAATACGTTTACAAAAACTTAAAATATAAAATTTTAAAATTGTTCAAAATATTTAGAAACAAACAAGAGCTAGCTTTTCTTTAGTGATTAATTCCGATATAAATGTTTAAGAAATTTATATTTAAATTACTTAAAGTCTTCATAATGACGTTGAAACTCAGAAAATACAATATTAACTTATAAAACTGTTCCATTAATGATTTAACTTAAATAAATATGATTACGGAGTTTGTTTTAGTTTGAAGTTTAATTTGTTTTCTAGTTTGTGAATTCTTTTACTGTTTATAATTATTTAACTTTTGATATAAGTTTTTTTTGATTTGGTCTTTACATAACTTTTTAAAATAAAACAAAATTTAAACAATAATTGACATATAATATCTACTTAAGCCGGCAATCTTGCACATGTTAGGGAAAAAAAATAATTGTAAGAAGAAAAAACTCGTAAGTTTATATTTGTTTTTTGTAACCAACTTTTCAGAGAAATGATTAACATGTTGTCTTTTTAAGTTTATATATTTTAAACTTCATAAAATTTTATTGCTACGATTATTCAAGAGTTAGTTATATTAATTAAGTTTTTAACAAATGACGTTAGTAACCATATTTTTATATAGTTAATTCAGCTTTTATAATTTAAATAATGTTTGCTAATTTTTACTCAAAGTACCAAAGGGCTTAAATAACATTTAAGTTTTATTAAAACATTTTAAAATTTAAGCTGAAATAACGGATAAAACTCTGACGATTAAATTATAACTGACTGAATGCTTATCAAATTGACACATACTTAACAAACATAAAACTACATTCTTAACGGTTTTTATTTTTGACAAACTATGTTAAAATAAGTATTTAACTTTAAAACTTTAAGACTAAACTTATATTTTGAAACGTTTATTTTTCAACTCAACTGTGTTAGGAACAGCTTATAAATAGTTTTGAAGACAATAAAGAGATTAACTCAAATTATTTATTCTTAATTTAGCTTTTTAAACACAGTATTCGTGATTAAAACCATTACTTCATCAGATTTAAAAACATTTTGTTTTAAAAAGTTGGATTTTAATTTTTTTTAAAATTATTATAGCTATTCTAGTTAGCTGAAGTGAAGCGCTAAACTATTCGATATAAAAAACTCGTTATAATTGTAAAAAATTCTATTTATCAACCATTTGTTTTCAAAATTTAGAAAAAAAAAATCAAAACTCTTGAAGCTTTTTTTTTTGTCATGTATAGCACATCTGCACACATCGTTAAACGTAAACAATTTGTATTATTAATTTAAGTTGAAAACGTTTTTTCCAAAATTTTTTTTTTTGAAATTTCAGAATTAGTAAAAAAGAATTCACGAAAATGATTAAAATCTATTAAAATAAATTAAGGAAATTTTATATACAAATAGAAAAAAAAAAGTTAGTTGGCAAACAAAAACTAAACAATAATGAAGAAAAAAAACTTAAAACAAAAATGTCGTCTTTTTTTACAGTAAGTAGTTAAAAAGACATCTTCATAATAAAATGACATAAATAATCAACGTAGTATATTTCGTTTTCTTAGTTTCTACAGTTTTTCAGTTGGCTGAAATAAAGAAAATTAATATTTAACTATATTATATAGTAGAAATACATTTAGTTTAAAAGAAAAAAAATATCAATTAAATTACTAAATATTACTATTTAGTATTTGGTATTTGTTTTAAAAGAAAGTTTAATATGGTTTACAAAAGTTAAAAAAAAAGTAAGTAAATATGTTAAATGTTTATATATGTGAAATGTAATAATTTTAGCTTGTAGTAGTATTGTTTAGTAAGAAAGAAGTATTAAACCATATATGTTCCAAATTTTGTGTTATCTCCTTATAATTAATAACCTCGTATAATTTCGTCATCGTCAATGTTCCCATGATTTATTAGCTTCCGAACTCGTAGATATAGCAATTACATTAAAATGCTTTAAATATTTATATATCTATTGAAGTAATAGCTTTTGTGCGTTTGTTTTTTGTATTACAATGAGGTTGTCAAGTACAAATCAGGTTTAAGATTATGTTTGTTGTATACATATATATATATAAATATAAGCTGTTAATGATCATGCAGTTCAGTCTATTAGTTATTCCAGAAATAAAAGTTATATATAATTATGGAAATTATATACAACAAAGGTAAAATTATTAATGTTTATTACAAACAGCGAAATCATCAGCAAAGTCTACAAAGCCTAAGGACTTGTTCAGTAAAAGATATCATTTTTATTGTCACTTTTATTTTGTTAAATTTTGAGTAAAAAAAAATCTTTCACAATTTATTAAGTTAGTCATAAATGTAATTGAAACGTTGTTTAATTTAATTTAAAACTAGCTGTTCTTCCATCAGCTTACAAACTAGTCCGAAAAACTTCCAATTGTTGATTGAGACCTGTATGTTTTTTAAACAAATATGATAAGCAAACATTTGCGTTTAAATTAAGTTATTAAGTCATTTAAATAATTAAGTTGGTGTTTTTAAATTAAACAATAGATACAGTTAGAAAACTTTAAAAAAAATAACACTTTTGTTTCTGTCAATTTAGCTAACCTCACAAAAATTAACCCTGTCAATAATAATTTTATATTTTTATTACTTCTTCTAAATACTTTTTTCTTTGAACAGCTTATTATTTTTAACGACAATAAGAAACGCTCAAAATATCTGGTCCTAAGATCTTGTGCGCAAAGAACCTTTCGGTAATAACACTTTTAAACTCATTAGTCAAATTTTATTCAAAAAATATTTTTATCAGTCTGTTTTTGTGTATAAGTTATTTTCTATTAACTAATACAAAGTAAACCTATTTTCATTTAATACATTTTATACAATATTTTTATTTTCTACTTTTTAAAATTATATGTTGTTTTTTAAAATAATGATTGTCATGTTTAAGGTAAAATTGACAGAATATAAAACTTTTTTGAACAACTGAAAAATTAAACTCAGAAACTTCGTGTTTACTAGTTAAAGTTTAAAAGTTTAAAGAATCTAAATTCTAAATTGTTAATAGTTAAAGAACAATTTAAACAAACGTATTTACTTAAGTTAAAGAAAGCATTTATCACACTTTAATAATCGTTTTTTAATTTATTGCAACATTTTTTTTTTATTGGCAACATTTTGTTTACTAATTTGAAACATACAAAACTATGGTTTTCTGTTGTGCAACTTTAATAAGATTTTCTTTAATTTAGACAAAAGTAACAAAAACTTACACGTTTAAGTATATTTAAAGGCATTAGTAATAGCGTACTTTGCACATTTTAAAGGAAACTATTACAGTTGATTGATAAATATTTACTTTATTATAACTTCGAATTTTTAAAAGTTATATTTTAACTAGTAGAGCTACATAAAAATTTTCAGCAAGTTTATCGATAACAAATCTAAATTTTATATTAGAAATCTTAAAAAAAATATTTATAACATTTTTTTTTTGTATTTTTAAAGAAAATAACTAATATTTTTAATTTCACAGTTACGTTAAAAAGTCTAGACCACAAAGTCTTATCTAAAACCGTATACTTAATTTTTGAAGGAATTTGATACAGTTTCATGGATAGGTTAACAGTGTGTTTTTAAGCTGTTGTAAAACAAGCTACTTAAACTAAACTAATTTGTAGAAATGGTAATAAAGAACAAAGATACAGTAGTACAGTTTATAGCCAATTTAGAACAAATTATTTATTTTATTTTAATATTGAACTAAATAAAATAAAACTTATCGCACTCAGTTTCTTATTAATTATGTATAAAATTAGTAAAAAACAAAAAGTTTTGCTTTAGCTTTTTTCTATTTTATTTAACCAATTAAAATACACACAACCAATCGTGTTTTTGCAAGTTTTATATTATATAAATACATATATTATATTGATATCTTTTATGTTATTGTAAGATAATTTAGTGTTTTAAACCCAATAGTTTATAGAAAAACAACAATAATAAAAATCAAGTATTAAAAAAAAATAGAAACACTTTTAATAACAGTAATACATTTCTTTACTAAACATAGTTGAAACTTAAATACAGTTATAGTAAAAGGCAAATTATCTAATTTAGTTCATAGTTTTAAACACTACTACTAGTTTTACAATAGTTATACAAATTTTATGAGTTAAAAGTTGATATTTTATTGTAATTTATCATATTTAAAGATTAGTAACTAAAAAACTAATTTATTTCAAAGAAAGTTTGTTAGATAAGCTGCAATATACCTTGCCATGTTACTGAAAGGAACTTATTAAAGTTGTTGAACTCACGACTAGCAAATACTATTATTAGTATATAAAAGTACAAATGTTTTAGTAATTTAATTAAAAAAAAATTGTGCTTAAAATGTTTTATAAACTTGTATACAAACTAAAGAATTTTTATCATTCATGATGACTTTATATTTGCAAGCGTGTCTTATATTTACAAAAAAATATGTTTAGATTCGATTTTTAGAAGTTGATTAAGTGAATGTTGTTGTTCCATAGGTTGAAAATATATATCTTAAAGTCTTACTCAATAACAACATAAAAGAACTCTATTTTAAGTACTTAGAAAACAAACTTAAATAGCTGATTTTATTACAGCTTTGAATATCGATAAATAATTGTTCAATTGTTTAGTCTGTTGTCATAAAGAAAAGTTTGAGCCACATTTGTTTGAAAAACACAGTGATTTCTATGGTGATTTCATAGTGAATTCGAGTATTTGTTTTAGCTATAATTTTACTCGACCTTAAACTAATTGGAAAGTTTTTATTTATTATATTTTTAATCATTATCTATTCTAGAACAAAAGTTATAAAGAATATTTAAAGATTAAAAATTTGAATTAAATTCGGATAAACTTAGTTTTCTACTATTGTGTAAAGTTTTGCAAGGTCTTTTAAAAAAAAGTACCAATAAATTAAAATAAAAACGGGAGATAATTATTTATATTTTACGATCTATTTTATAAATACTTTTTTTTTTGTTATTATTATATAAACGAGCTGAAAAAAGTTTTAGATTACTAATTTAACCTAATTTTTAAATTAACGTGACAAACAGTTCTATGAATAATTATAATATTTAAAACTAAATTCGGTTTAGTGTTATTTTTCAGTTAATAAATAAACTTAACCATGTTGCTTAAGGTTGTTAAATTATTAACCTTATTCAAAAACTAATTAAAAAAATTTGCTTTAATTTTTAAACAAATTATATACACAGGAGTTTGTGGGTTTTGTGGGAATACTTTTAAGTTTTTTGAATATATTTATAACAGTTAATAACGATAACTAGTAAGTAAATCTACTGAGTACATAACTTATACTTTTGTCTTATGATTAACTTTGAGTTGGCAAAGTACAACCTACATTAAAAATTTAGTGTCTTTTTCATTAACTTTTGGTGGTCACAAAAAAATTACTTACCAAACAACTGAAACAATCTAGAAAGTTTATTAAATAAGATTTGATTTGTCGTTGTAACAGCGACTTAAAAAGTTTGGACAGTTTCTGCCACAAAATATTAAACATTAATGATAAAAAGTTCACTATGTTTATAAATTCAGCAAATATTCAAGCACTTGCGAATTTTTGTTATTGTTGTCAGCAGAGTTTTTACAATTCATTTTGCGTGTAATTGTAGATTTTGCATTTATAACCTTGCGTTAACATGTATTTGCGTCTGAAATACCTAGGTAAAACAAACATTTATGACTTTGATAGCTGTCACAAAGCTACTTTTATTGTTTAAGAAAAAAATTATAAACAATAGGATATATGTTTGGAAATTAGCAGTGTTTTATAAAGTATTTGAAAAAAAAAATTTTTAATGTTTCTTTGGTTAAATTTTTTTAAGACTAATATTAATAATAAAAAAATTTATGCTTAGCTTTTTGCAAAGAAGTTATATACAACCAATAGCAAAAGCAAATTATAAAGGTTTAGCACATTGTACGCATTTTGCACAACAAATGAAACTAAATTAATAAAGAATATAAGTAAAATAAATATTTAATTTAAGATAAATTTATGCTTATTAAAATATTCTATCAAGTACTTGAAATGTAAGTTAATATGTAAACTATATAGTTTCTTAAATAATTGTTATTTGTTTAATAAATTTTCTTGCATCATAAAGTAGTTTGGACTAAATGATAACTAAATAAATATTATATATAAAAACAATTGCATCATGATTAATTTTTCAATGTAAATTAAAATCAGTTTAAAAATATTTCGCATCATAAAGCAAAATACATAACAAAACAGTTTTGCTAGACGAATTTAAATATTTTGCGTTTCGGACTAAACTACTTGAAAAAAATTTTGTGATGTAACATAAATACGATGAAAAACAACTTGTGTAAAAGTAAGTTGCATTATAAAGTTTACATTACAAAATAAAATTCGTACTTAAAGTTCGCATTATAAACTAAATTGAATTACATAAAAACTGCGGCATGAACTAAAATTCGTTAAAAAAAATTCACATTTTAATTTTTTTGCTAACGTCATAATCATTACCCACAAATGCTTGATCGATAACGAACGCTTATATTTCGAGTAAATTTTACGCTGGCCTTGCGATTAGCTGTTTCGTACAGAATTAGTCATTTTAAGTCGGTCATGAAACGGTTATATAACTTCATATCTACCATGATCAAAAACAAACCACTATTTTTATTAAGTGTTAGTTGTAGTTAAATTACTTTATATTTTATACTGTCAATAATAATAAAAAAGAAATTAAGTTTTTATTTTTTTAAGTACTTAAAACAAAATTCTTAACATTTTTATTAATGATTATACAGTTGTTTTAAACACATGTCACAAAAATCTGAGTTTAAGGAGAAACCTACTGTAAAACTTTTGAACATATTTTATAAAAAATAATAAAGTTATCATCACTAAAAACTTACTATTTTTTTGTCTGTTTGTTCAGATTAAAGCCTTTCTTAGATGTATTTCAAAATCAAAAAGCTAAAAGCACTTTTTTAAATAGTTTTTGAATTCTTGGAAAAAAACTCTAAACGCACATAATTAACTTAAACTTTGTAACAAAGTTTAAAATGTGTGTTCACTAACTATCTAAAACAGCATTCAAGTTTGAAGTGAATAAAACAGTGATGCATATAACAGTTATAATCGATAAGTTGTTTATCAGCTTTTGTAGTTTATACCAATAGCGTATAATTTTAGTACACTTCGCAAGTATAACCTACTTAATCTACAATAAGAATTTTGCATTGCCTTAAGTTTTAATATAATCTTCCTACAATTACTAAGTTAATGTTATCATTTAAATCAAAACAGGCATTGCCCGACTAGAATAATATTTTAAAACATTGTATTTCTGGTTAAATTAATATTGTAATTAAATATAATGTATTGCAGCAGTGTAAGTTCAAAAGTACTTTAAAATGATATAGCTGTAAGAAGAACATTATCGCAAATTTTATGCTGTCGTAAACAAATAGTTGTTGTTTTTTACTATGACGAAACTTAGTAGATTTATTTTAAGTTTTATTAAAGTAGTTATTTTTAGTATGCTGTTAAAACAGATGCTTATAATAGCTTTCTATTTATAACAAATAGCATTTACATAAGTTAATGATTTTATGAAAGTAAAAGTCTTATCTTAAAATTTTTTAAAGCAAAGTTTTAGACTTTTAGGCACAACTTGCTTTTGTTTAAAAAATTATTGTTACAAACTATGTTGTTAAAACTATTTAAAACTGTTAGCATTTCTGAATTATAAATGTAATTTGAATTAAATTTCGAACGTAAGTTTATAATTTGTTAAGTAGTAAAAAATGCTAAAACTGTTGAATTTATTGTAAACACTAACTGTTTTTGAGAAATAAAACCTAAAATTATTTCTAATGCAGGTTAACACAGTCATATCGAATTAAAATTAAAAAAAAAGCTTCATCATAAGTTTTAGCAACAACTACATAAATTAAACGTTAACAATATTTAAATAATCTCTTAAAAAAAACTTTAAAATATTTTTGTCTGTTTACATTGTGTTAAATAGAAATAGCTGTTAAATTTATTCTTTTTATGCAAGGGTCTGTGTGGTTGTTACTTTTACCTTTATATTGAATACCAAGTTGGTTGACTATGATTTAACAGAACATATGTAAGGTTATCAACAATCTTTCAAAATAAATAAAACTTAACTGTTTATTTTTTTAGTTGTAAATAAAAGTGAAAAATACTAAAGAGCTTAAAAATCAAAAGTTTACTCAATGATGATTACTCACATTTCATTTAAAAGAATCTTTAAAGCTTTAAACAACAATAAACACAGCATGAAGCACACAATTAAAATTTGATCAAGTGATGAGAAAAAAATTAGTAATTAATTAGTCATTATAAATATATACTTTAGTAGTTTAAAATAAATTATAATCCTCAACTTTACAGCTAGCAAAACTAAATTTGTAAACTTCCTGAAATAAAATACGGCGTTTATAGACATGGGCTTATGACAATTAATAAAAATACGAGTGGACCATATATCAAAAAAATTAAGAAGAAAATGCACTATTATAAATACAAACGAAACAGAGATTAAAGTTAAATTCAACAACACACCATATAAAGTTATTTACCTAGGCCTTAACCTAAAATAAAGAAAAAGAATATTTTATCTACACAGAAAAACAAGCAACAAAATCAAATAAATAAACAAATTGATAGAAACTCAAACCACCCTTACACTAAGATAATGCAAAAACCAAGTATAATTGAAAAAAAAAAAAACAACAAAAACTGAAGTATGAAGAATTCTTAGATTAATCTATACGATAGGTATTATTGATACGTAAAGTATGTATACAATGAATTATTAAAAGGAAGTGAACACAGCAAAGAGATTAAATACATTGATAAAAGTAATATTACCTAATATAAACTTTTTTGTATAGCTTTTGAAGTTAAAAAGTAAATGTCAATTTGCGTTTATTAAACTAAAGTTTAAACTAAGTTTTGTGAAGTGTCCTAGGATAAACTCTCAAAGATTAACAAACGTAAACATTACAAATAGAATTAAATTTTTTAAATATTATAGCTTATCAAAATTTACAAAATTTATATTTGTTTATGTTTTATGATATTTTATACATAAATAATTGTATACATTTTATACATAATTTATATATTATACAAATGATATTGTAAAGAATTTACAGGTTAAAAATGATTTAATCTCAATTTATAAAATATATAACTACTTTTAATGAAAAAATTGATAATTGTCAACAATATATCTCCCTGTATATTTAGGATAAAAGCATTTAAAGCTTTATTTAAGTAATATGGCTTCCTTTCTAGTTTAAACAAAAAATGTAAAATCAAATATTTGTAACTAAAAAAATAATTAATCTATCTTTAGAATAAGATTCTTTTTTATAAAAGGATAAGTTCTTTATTGCAGCTAAAATAAGATAACTATTTTTTTCTTGTACATAAAGAGTTTACAAATACCACGAAATACATTTAAGGCGTCACTGTTGAAAAAATTAATTATAAATTAAGTTCTTATCAGCAACTTTTTACGAATTTAACAACACTACGTCACTCTGTCCTTTTTTAAACTTGTTTTAAGATTAGTTTGACAGTATTCATGTTTTAAATGACAATATTTATGAAGAGATGACATTTTCTTCACTTTTTCAATATTGTTTAAAAGATACTAATTGTAAAATATTTTACTCACTCAAAGGTTATAAGGTGTATTGAAATAAAAAAACTTTTGTTTCTGTTTTTAAATCTTTAAAACAGTGACTCTAATCAGATTTTTGGCCTTAAAAGAAGAAAAAAAATCCAGAGAAAAATATGTAACAAAATTATTAACAAGTTAAAGTAAAACTACTAAAATTTAGTGTTAAGTTAGTTTCACAGGGAAGGACGCCATTGTGAGCTTAGGATAATAGTTGGCCAACATTCAAAGGCTCAGTTTGGTCTGATTGACTCACTGTGGGCAAATTTTAAACCTAACTTTTTTGTTCACTTTTCCTGGGTGACTTTCTATCGAACTTATGCTTAAGACCCGCTGCGTGCAGCTTTTTTTTTATATTACTTAGGTTGGACATAATTGATGTAATAACTTTTGTGCTAACTTATACTTATCAGTGGATTTTATTTGTAAATTATTAAAGCTATTCTTGACTATTTTATATAATCAGACATGACAGTTTGGAGTGATGTATCTATTTTACAAAAGAACAACAAAGAAATACAGACAAAATATTGAAAAAACACAAATTACTTTTAAAACGTTTATAATTTATTCGGTAAAAGTGCAACTCAATTTTAAACCAAGTTTTAGTGCAGAAAACTATAAAACCATTAAAAAACTATTAAATATATGAATCAATTTCAAGAGACTTTAAATGATTTACAAATGTTTATATTAAACCTTTAATAAGCAATATTTTTAAAAAGCCTACTAAACTCTTAAACATTTAAATCTAACCAAAATAACTTAAAGTAGTTAACATACAACTTAAAAATTAACTCTATATTCAAACAATACCTACAAAAAACATATGGTTACAATAAGTTTAAGATAAAATTTCTTTCTGGAGGTCTTCACAGCTGCACACAAACAAACTGACTAGCTGCTCACATAAAACATCTGTTGTCATGTTTAGATGAATCATTGCATCATGAGTCTTGATTTTCATTGGCTCGTTTGGAAGCGAGTTAGCTTCCACATTTGGTTATTTTTGTCTAGCTGCATGCAACCGTATCAAGCTTTAAATATTTTCTTGAGCCAAACGTTCAAACAAATACAGTGCAATAAATTTGCAGTGTGATTATGTGCTAGGATTTTAGTATGTAATAGCTATCTTTCTCTTAGTTCGCGCATTGAACAGAGCTCAAAAATACATAATACTAAGAGTACACTTTAGTAGTTCTAAATTTATAAAAATATAATTATTTTTAAGTTCTACTTTAATGGTTAATCAGCTGTGTTAAAAACAGCTTTTAAACTCGATCGTAATTTGCTAGATAAATAAGTAAATGTATTTGAATGTACATAAATAAATTGGTTTCATGCGAATGTTTGTGTTATTTTATTTAGTTGCTTTATAAAAGTATTTTATGGTACTAAAATTTGCTTTTTTTTGTAAGATTTAAGAGATAAGTCTATATTAATGTATACTATTTGTTATTAAGTTTGTTAACGATAAAATTCAAGAAGTTAAATAACACATAGATACTTTTTGTTTGCAATAAACATAAAGTTTTGTAAAACATTGAAGTTCATGTTGTTCATGTCATAAAATATTATTGAATCTTGTCTTATTTTGAACTACCTGTTTAAAGAAACTTTATGTTTCGAAAAATGCTATCGTTTAAACTTAATAATGTTTTTTACTTTAATTAACTTGATTTTAGTTATTTTATAATTAGTTAGTTTGTTATTTTAATGTTAATTTAAAATTCACAAAATATATACATTTTAAAAATTATTTCTAGCTTACAAAAAATTAGACAGTTGTCGAAATTACTTCCCTTAAGTTGTATAGGTCACAAACTGTTGAAAAAAATGTTCGATTAAGTCTATTAGCATTTGTATAAACAGTTTGTTGGTTAAGATAAATTTCAAGGTTGTTATTCAACAGCTAATACAGATCAATTATTTCATATCAATTGTAATTATCAATACAACAGAGACCAAAAGCATATTATTTGTAAGCTGTTAAAATAACAGCTACTTCAAAATATTCAAACTGAAACAAACTGAATTATATAAAAAGAGACGGTTGATAAATAACCAAAAAATATTAAAATAATTTTTTTATTTAAAATTTAAAGTAGCACTTTGCTTACAATTAATAGTATTACATTAAAGTTACACAAAAACTTAAAAAAAAGAACTTAAAAGATAAAATATTACAAAAACAAACAGTATAATAAACTCTTGTGATATTTTTTTTTCAGTTGTATTGCATATTGTAAGCAACATTGTTTTTTGCAGGTATATGCTACTCCTTTTTTAAACTGAATTTTGTTTTTTTTTTTCGTTAAAAGATAAATGAAAATCAAAAAGTTATTATTTTTCAAGAAAAGTTACAAGTTATATTGTTTATAGTGCTTACATGTGTTAAACTTCATTATTAACACACTTTTACAAACTATATTTAAAAAACTAAAACATACTTTTGGAAGTATACTAAACACAATGAAAAAATAATTAATCTAATTTTCTTTTTACCTAACATTATCAATTAAGAAGTCAGTTGTGTTCCGGACAGCTTGAAAACACCAGCTCACATACCTATCTCGATAATATACAACATATTTAAATCATAAAATACACACTAAGCATTTGTGTTTCTGATTATTACGTCTGCAGTCTACACTAAACCTTAAAAAACAATAAAAAAATGTTTCAAAGTTTAATGAAGCATATAGATTCATACTATCTTTTATATTATTTGTTTTATATATTTTTGAGTATAACTGATTTTCTACAAAAAAATGAACAAAGTATCTATAAAGTTATTTTTTGTTTAATAAAAACTTATATCATAAAACACTACATTAGTCAAAATTTTGAAAATGAACTTATAAACAAATGTAACTTTAAAGCTAAATAAATTTTAAATTTTACGTTAAAGTGTTACGATATTAAACCTTAAAGTTATACAGTTAAATAAAGCAAGTTTGAAGTTTAACTCTAACTATAAACGAAAAAAATTAATATATATATATAGATTAAGTTGAATTCGAAAAGTAAAATATTTCGTCATTGTAGATTTAACGAGTAGCAACAGTTTTTACTTTTTCCTGGGTTTTTCTATATATTCAAGTCAAAGCATATAAACAGAAACAAAGTAAACATATTTTTTTACGATTTCATTAAATGTTTTAACAAACCATTTATAAATACTTTCGTAACTGTTAATATCATTGTTTTATAAATGATACGTGTCTCACTTTGATAAAGCTAGTATTCTTTAAATATTATGTAGCAAGTAAGTACAAGTATAATCAAAATAACAACAGATCGATTTTTATTAGAAACTTGAAAAATGTAAAACTTAGAATTTTTTTTTATTTAGACTGTAAATAACGTTTTAAAGATAAAAGACAGTTTGTTTAAAACTATTTTAACAAGTTAGTTTACATTTTAGTCAAATTCATGATTTTTTTACACACTAATCTTGTATACTAATCTGAAACACTAATTATTTTGCACACAAAACAAATTTTTTATACTAAAACCATATAAATTTTTATTTTGAAACTAAAATTAAAAGCTGTATAAAAATAATCAAAAGCCGATGTTAAAAAACACATACTTATAATAATTTAGTTTCTTTAAATTTTCAAGTTATACTATGTTGAAGTTTTTTTTTTATAAACAGTGCATACGTTTTATATATTATATACCATTAATATTGATAGTTTCAATCTTTTAAAAAAAGAAACATTTAGAAAATTTTAAACAGAAGCAAAGATTATAAAAAAATAAAATTTCAGAGTATTATTTAAAGTCAAACCAAATAAAGATAAACTTAATTTGTCTTACTAATTTAAAAGATAATAACTTAAGTTCAACTAATTTAAACCAAGAATATAAAATGTCTTTTTACAATTATGATGAAATTATTTTTATTTAAATTAACTATATCAAATTATCCGCATCGAACCTTTGATTTTTCTTTTAACCCAACGAATACTTTTAAAAAAAAAATTCATTAGTTGTGAGTTTAGTTATGAATACATTTTATATTATAAAACATATATAAATTGAATGCAGTTAAAATTAAAACAAAACAAGTTGAATACAACGTGTAAATCTTACACTTTATTCCTCTGTATTTATGACATGCTAAAAATCTATAAGGTTTTATTGTACGAAAACAATAAAAATTAAAATTAAGAAAAAAAAATCTAGTGAACTCTAATAAGCATATTAGTTAATACTAGTTATCTACATATATATACTGTTTGTTAAACGATAAAAAAAGCGCTTTAAAAGTTTTGTCTAAGGACCGGTTGTACAAAGAAGCTTTCCGGTTATGAAGTCGTTTTCCACATGACTATAAAGTTTTACTACTTTCATTTTATTAGATGTATTATACTTACTTTGTCTTTGAGCTAATGCTCAAGGCTAAATAAGAAAATTAATTAGTCAAAAACAGATACTAAATCACTGTTTAAATAAGTTCATTACATTTTTTATGAGAAAAATTATTGTTTATACTGTTAGTAACCATTAAAAAAATGTTTGCATGTATTTCGAGAAGGAAAAATTTTAGATTGGTAAACTACGGTGTATTATTAGAACTAAAGTTTTTAAAAGAAATGCTCACAAAAAATTGTTAAGCAGAAATTTTTTAGACTGTAAATACCACAAAATTATAAAAGTTAGTGTAAACCAGGGTTTCCAAAAGTGGGCCAAGTGGCCCCCTCGGGGGCCATAACAGATATTCAGGGGGCCATAAGTAAGGAGGGCCATGATGGTTAAGATCTCAAAGGGGGCCATAAGATCATTTTTAAAAACTTACACAAGATATTCTTGAACTGCAGTGAAGAGAAAATAAAAGGTCTTAGGTGTGAAATTTACACTAGATATTCTCGAGTTGCAAATGAAGATTAAAAAATAGATCTCAGGTGATTTTAAGGTAGTTAATGAGTAATCTCGTTGAAGGGGTCATTGGCTTTTCAATTTATTTAAAGGGGGCCATTTGCAAAAAAGTTTGGAAACCCTGTTGTAAATAAACAGTTAGATTATCAAAACGATTACTTATTTTCGTTTATGATTTAAATATATAACTTAAACTATTGTACGAAGTTAATTCCGACGTATTCGATACATTAATAAAAGAAAAAGCATGAATTGCACAATTTTTTTTTTAAATGCCTTAATAATGCAACCTTTAAAACTTAAAAACTTATTTAAATTAAAATATGTTTTGATTTAAAGTAAGTTTAATTATCGCAGTTTTATACGACTGCTTTAAACTCAACTACTTTAACCTTAATTTTTTTTATATAATATGCTTCTGATTATTATAAACATATCTAACAAACATCAATT
This sequence comes from Thalia democratica, assembly GCF_965202585.1. Taxonomy (NCBI): domain Eukaryota; kingdom Metazoa; phylum Chordata; class Thaliacea; order Salpida; family Salpidae; genus Thalia; species Thalia democratica. Next base: position 11,635 of record NW_028140286.1, on the reverse strand, counting down.
TGTGTGTACTTAAATTTATTTCAATAAAATTTTTTCAGTAGTTTTCATTTTATATGTCTAATTTTTTATTTTTTAAATCTTTATTTTAAAATTTGATTTTAAAATTATCAGTATCTTTGATTAAATAACAAACTATTGTGTTTGTTGTTTTTTAATTCGTAGAGTTTTACTTTGCATGTTGTGCAAACTATATAAATTTTTAAAATGATCATTGTCAAATTTTACGTTATTTAAATCAAATTAGTTTCTAAAACTTTTCTTAATTAATGTATTATATACGTATAAAACCACTAGTTAAAAATAACTTTGTGATTTCGCATTTGAAACACAATCAAAATTAAAAGTATTAACATAAAATGCGTTCAAAACTGCCTACGATTTTTAAGTTACCTACCAAAACATAAAAACTTACATATAAATTTGTAATTATCAGTAGTTCAACTATCAGTAGTGTACTATCATCAAAAAAAGTTGTTGTAGCTTTTTTATAAAGTTTATGAATCTTTATTTCGTTGCCTCGCTTATTTAGTTTTATATATTCAAAAAAAATCTATTAATAAGTGCTTAAATTTTTTCTAAGTTTAAAATGTTTCAATTACATATGAAAATTTAATAAAAAATTAACGATTTATAAAATGATAAACTTGCAGTGACAGTTATATAATAATTGTTATTAATAAATAAACTACTAAATGTATGTTACGTGTTATAATTTTAAATCAATAAAGACAACTTGTATTTTATTTATATTATTTTAGTCTTGATTATAAGTAAATGTCAATGTTTTAGATTTTAAAATAGAAGATCATTATAAATTTATCATAAACGATGATAAAAAAAGCACGATAACCAATTATATAATAACGAAAAGTTGTTTTATTCCAACCATTAATGCAATAAAAACAATGTTTAGTTTTTTTGATTAATAAGCTATTAATCAATACATACTTTATTTTAACGATGTTCAAACTTAAGCGTTACACTTATTACACTTCTTGGATATTTTCAAATCTGCTAGATTAATAAGTTTTGTCTCACATACTAAATTATCTTGGTTTACTAATTAAGCAAACCAAAATTAAGTAAGGTAATTTGTGTCTTCAAAATATGTTAACAAGGTATATTAGTTGTTTTTTTTTAATATTAATGATAGTTAAGTAATAAGTATAACTTTCAAAAAAGAAGTCTAAAACATTTGTTTCTATTGTAAAGCAGACAAATATTAAAATCATGAACTTAATTGTAGGTTCGACTAAAATTGTGATATTAGAAAGGTTTTAGTCAATATACTTCGCAAATAATTATCAAAACGCTGCTTAACAACAGCTTGAAAATTTTAAACTTTAGCTTAAGTCTGTTATTTTAAATTACTGCGATTCATTTAAAAATAACTAAGCCAAACGTTTGTTAGTTTTGATAAATGATGTAAATATACGTATGAACAAAGTTTTATTTTGTTATTAACATGTTAAGAAACTTAACTTACATAAAAAAGTTATTTTACTTAAGTTTACCTGTAGTTAAAGAATTTTCGAATACAATTTATCGACAATAGTCTTTCTCGTAGATTGATTAGATATTTAGTTTCGAAAAAAGAATTTCTAACATTTTACCTATACAGGCTGATCAATCATAAACTAAATTATTAAAATTTTAAAAACAAATTCATTTGGTTAATAATAGAATAATATTTTGCTTTATGTTTCAAGTTTATTGAATGCATTTTTTTTTAATATTTCGAAATTTAATTTTTTTAAGTTAATTAAAAGAGTCTTATTTTAGCAATCTTTGTTTTACCCAACAACTACATATTAAAGTATTAAGTTTAAATCTATAAACGTTTGTTTTCTAGTACATGTTTGTTATTAAAAAGGGGAGACAAGTTTTTTAAAACTCTTTAACTTAGATAAATGTAATACAAAACTTTATGCATAAGCAACATTTTTTTTACTACAATATCTACTTTTATTTATTTTTGTTATTATGAATATTTGCTGGTCTTTATTTATCTGATTTAAAAAATTTTATCGCAAAAGCATGGCTTTGTTCAATTTGATATCATAATATTTATTTTGTTTTTATACATAAAGAAATTTGAGCATTTTTGCTTATGACATAAGCAGAATACTTACAACGCAAACTAGATCAAATTGATCGCAATTATTAATTAATAAGTATGAATACAACCATACCTTAAATAAATTTATTAAATAAGTATTTACAAAACAACTTATGTTAGTCTAAGTTTTTTCAATCTATAACAATATCTTTAAAGTTTAATGTGATAAACAACTGTATAATGGTACAGTTTATTTAGTATTCGAACTAACAAACATGTAGGACTACTACGGATAAAAAAATATTTTTAACATACAACACGATGTTTTTATTTTTTTAAAATCAAAAACAAACAAAAGAGATTTAACAATAATGACGTGTATTTTAAAACTCATAAACCTAATATTCCTAGAGCTATTTATAAATATTACGAGAAAATATTATTATATGACTTTTTGAATATTGGTATTTTTGAGCAGTTGTGAAAACTGCAACAATAATGTTAGTATAACACTAATAGTACTTATTATGAATGATTTAAACATTTTTGAGTAAAGAGTTCTTCTGCTATTGATTTTAAATGCATATATACATTTTTTGTTATCTAATTTTATAATTAACTGAATATCTTTTTAATAAAATTTAAAAAAAATTAAAATAAAATATAATATCTAGTCTAGGGGTCGGCAGGCAGTTGATGCTCGCGGGCATAATTTTAATTTAATTTTTGTATTTCCATATAAAGATTCTTTTAAGTTGGACAAATTTAGCTATTTGCGTTTTTTTAATAACAATTAGCAGCCTAAAACAGCTTTTACTTTTAAATGGCTTTGTAGTATAGTAAAAGCTGTTTCAAATCAGCTACATCAATAAGTACAGCATCTATTAAACTTTTTTTTATAGTTTTAGATTCTATTCTAAAAACTAGTTTTACTATTTGTATGAGTTATGCTAAACATATAGGCATGTAAATTTAAAATTAGTTTGATAGTTGATAATTCACTATCTTTTTAACTATTCAAAAACCGAAACTAAAATTATTTTAACCATTAATTAAGTATTAGACAGTTTTTCAGTTTATAATAATGTGAATAAATATAGAAAACAGTGTAAAAACTATTATATTATTAAATTTAATCTTACTATTTACTTAACGTAATGCATATTAATCTGTTAAACTTGTTACTTTTTACTTACATCAAATCCCTAAAACTTAAAAACATTTTCCTTTAAAAAATGTGACATAAATCTTGGTTAACTGTTTAAAACAACACAAACTTACTGTAACATCAACAACATAAGATTATTATTTGACTAAAATTAAAAATTGCATAGAAATAACGACTTGTTATTTTTTCGAAACGACATTAAGGCCATAGGGAGGGGTCCGACTTTTTATTTACAAAAAATAACTTTGGCTTTTATATGATAGCTTCAAATACAAACTACAAGCCTGTTTTTATAGAATTTAAAAATATAATTTAACTTTTGAGATATTTTATTTTTTGTAAAAAGTTTCCGATACAAACGTATGGACCGCAAATTTTTCGGGGTCAATTTTCTCGGAAATTTAAAAATTCACTAAAAACCTATGTCCTCCTTCATTTTTTGACCTAGAGACTTCAAATTTTCAGGAAATGTTCCTTTTAATACTTTGAAGAATCTGAATGTTGGAATTTTTGAAATTTGGAAAAATAAAAATTTTATCCACAAAAAACTAAAAAAAAGGTAGTTTTTTGACAATATATTTTTTTAATCAAAATTAAAAAAAATCCTACAATAGATCTCTTAAAAGTTTGTCGATACACATTCTGTAAAAATTTGAGAAAGATTACTCAAAAATGAAGGAGGAGATAGATTTTAAGTGAAATAATCTTTTTTCGCATTTTGAGTTTTCGCCTTCCATAAGGAACCTATTGAACGCCCTTTCTTTGATCGCTTATATCTCAAAAGTTACTTTGAGGTTTTTTAAGCGGTTAAAAGTGTCTGATAGCTCAGATTAAATTCTACAAAACAAGATCAAGTTGTAAAAAACAAAGTGGACCCCCCCTATGGCCTTAATTATTAGATTTTATATATCAATTCAGCAACTTGAATTGAATATAGCCTACTTTTGTAATGGATAAAGTAGTTTACTCAATTATTATTACTGAATTAATATTTTTTATGGAAAAATTAATTTTTAAAATAATTTTACATCTTAAATTTAAACACTGTTAGTTTGATTTTTACCTAATTTGATAAGTGTAGAAATCTTTCTAGCACATATGTTCAGTTTATAAATAGCAACATTAAAAAATCTGTATATATCTTTAAATACTTGTCATATGTTAAATTGATATAAAACTACACATTATAAAACACAAGCTTTAAGAACTTACTTTATTTGACAGTCTAAATTAGTTTATATTTATTATTTTTAATTTTCCTTGTTGTAGGCATTTAGTTCAGCTCAAACAAATCATTTATAAATTTAATAAAGTGATAAAAAATGTAGTAAAAACTAACAAAAAAACAAATTGAAGTTTTATTTTTTTAAAAGGTTATTTCTTTTTTAGAATATGTTTTTAAAATAATAAATTTTGTTTTTATTAAAATAATATTTGAAACCTTGTACTTACGTACTGTTGTAAAGAATTGTTATTAGAAATACATTTAACAAACTATACTCAAATTTAAGGTTCATTCAAATAAAAAGCTAATTATAAATGTTAATAAGACAAATATAAAAATAAAGCATTTAGAATTATTTCTTTAGTAATACACACTAATAAAAGAAAAGATATTGTTTATGGATCATGTCTTTTTAATTAAAAACTTTTAAAAGTAAATAAGCAAAGTTATACTACTAATTTTGTTTCAATAACAATAGACTTGTAAAAAATTAAAAAACATTTATCATTTTAAAATTACAAAATTAGCTAAACTAGCTAAAAATGATTTTTAAAAATATGGATACTATCTTTTGGGTGTTATCTTGACAGCTTTGATACGTTTTTGATTTATGCATTCAGAAACTTATGAATAAAGGAAATGACTTCACAAAACGATTTTTTTTAAACTTTTGGTTTTTACAAACTAATATATTTTTCCAACACCAGCTGAGATATAAAACAGCTTAAAAATATTTTAGTAAAGATACAGTATATCGAAGTAAAAAGTTGTTAATACATTATCAAAATGTATAAACTTTTGTGTTTCAGTACGTTACGTCACTACTAAGCTTTAAAATTTTACTAAAAATTTTAAAGTAATTATCCTCAAACTTTAATCATTAATATTACATCTACAGTTTTTGCTTTAACTCTGAACTTATTTAGTTTAAAGACATCCAAAAAATTACTTTTTGTTATAAAACTTTTGAATTTTAGATATAATCACAGTATAAAATAAAAAAACATTTGAAATATATAAATAAAATATTTTTACTGGTATTTTTTATTAAACGCTTTACCTATATTTCTATTGATAATTTAGTCTAAATATTTTTGATAAGTATTGAGAACAAAAAAAAATTAATCTTTTTGTAGATGATTAACAGTTATAACTTTCTTAATCGTGTATTTTTAAGTAGCTGCTTGTAAAAAAGTTTTTGAATTGTTTGGTTAGAATAGATTTACTAATTACCAAAGAGCTATATATTTAAAAAAATGTTTTTTTTTACTAACGTTAGTGAGTCTTAACATTTTACAGTGGTTTTTTTCATGTATACACTTCAACAAATTTATACACAACCCTTTTTATCATAATCACAGCAATTTTACTGATGTCTAAATATTAATTTTAGTATTTATATATAGTTTTTTTTTTTCTATGAAATGTTCAAAAATCAATTGATACAAATAGTATTTAAAAAGATTATTGAAATTGTGAGATTGTGTTAACCGTATCATTAACAGCTTTGAAATAGAACTAGAAATAAAAGTAGATCTACAGACATCTAATTGTAAAAAATATTTAAATATACCCATTGCAAATAATTGAGTGTTTGTGGTAATAGTTATGACGTCAGCAGAACATTTATTAACGCAAATTAGTTTATAACGCATTTTAATTTATGTTGCAAAAATGTTTTTTTTTTTTTAAATTTATTTATGATGTAATGCGAGCTATTTTAGATTGCAATTTTGTTTAGCATTTCAAGTTCAATTACTTATAATAAAACATTATTCTTATGATATTTATTTGCCTTCGTACAATTTTGACCTATTCCCATATTTTACAGCGTTAAACACAGAAATAGGTCAACAATTCAAATAACATTTAAGAACAAATGTTTAAAGCTGATTTTTGTTAGTTTTGTTCTCCACACTAAGTGGAAAAATTAACGAAAAAAATTTTTTGAAATGAAGTATTAATATTATTATAGCGACGCTTACAAACTTTTAAAATTTGTAAGAACTAATACAAGATATTAATTTGTTATGTTTTCGTTTTATTTTTTCTTTCTTTTCTAAAATGTACATTTTATATTTTTTGAACTCTTTTTCAACAATTGTAATATTAAGATTGCGAAACGTTTCACAATTATTTTATTATAAATCATTAAAATGTTATGAAGTGTTTATAATATACGTATCAAAAACTAAAGTAGAATAGTTATTCTAGACATTAAATTTAATCAACATATCTAAATATTCAACAAAAAGTAGGTTTATTAAATAAATATTAAACTAAGCTAATTTAGTTAGTTTTCTATGCGATGTTTTGTAATAATAAATTTCTTAACTAGAATAAGCTTAGGATTTTTTCTCTGAGATATTTATAAGTAAGAATTAGTTTAACTTTTTATCATTTACTTCTTATGCTAAATCAATTATTAAAAGCTAGATTTTGTTAGTATAAAAAGTTTTATGTCATTAATGTTATACCAAGTTTATTATAGTTTAAAACTAAACTTTTTAATTTAAACAAAATACATTAACTTTTACATTGTTTCTTTACTTTTGAAATTTTATCTATTAATCAAATATAAATTACTTCTTTAAAATTTAACTATTTTAAGTTAACAATTAGATGTTTTAATTTAGCAAGTAATAGTTTCATCATCATCTTGCCTTGCAAATTTAACATTTAAACCTGCTAAATTTATTAACTATTTTAGTAAAATTTTGTCATTTTATAATTTTGACGTATATTCTAAAATTTAGTAAATAATTATATCGTAAATAAATGATCAGAAACTATTTTAATTTAATAATTATTTGTTTAGAGAAGGTAATAAAGAAATAATATTACACTTTGAACTTAAAAAAAAAGTTATTTTTAATTTCAAAGTGACTTAATTAAGAAAAACGTTGCTTAATAGCAATTAAATATATTTGCCTTTACAAGTTCATTTTTATGTCATGCATAATACCTTAAGTAGTTTACGTTAAAGAAAAACAGTTTTTATAAACTTTTTATTAAAACGGCAAAAATATTGTTTTAATGACGTTTAAATTGTTTTTAAATATTCTTTTTTATAAGTTTATTTGCACTAGTTGTTAGAAGAACCAAAGTAATTAAAAATTAAAATGTTTAAAATTAATTTTTCTGTTTACAAAAAGACAAATCAGTACTCTAAACAAATAATCAACTGATAATTAACATTGCTCGTATAAATAAACATTTTTACAGGCAAGATTTTGTGAATTTTGTAGTTTTATTTCATTGTAGTTTTTTTATATTTTATTTCAACATAGCTTTAGTTTCTAACATTGAAATAAATGTTTAAAAGTAAAAATTCGTAAAATTATACAACTACAAACTATGTTTTTATTGGTTATTTTTAAAATTAAAAAAAAAATCTATAATTGATAAACTAGTTGCAGTAAATTATAATAAATAAAAATTTAATTAGCTAAATATTAATTTTATATATTGTATTTATATAAGTTAACTTTGGTGTCTACATTTGTATTTATTTACATACAAGGTATAATTCAAACCAAGTATCTTAAAAAAACTATAGCTTTTTTTATTAATAAAATTTTATGAAACAAGACTTTTGTCAAATGTCTCAGTACAAAATTTATTTAAAGTAAATTAATTTTATGTTCATAAATCTAATGAAAACTCCAAATGTAAAAACTTTCAATTTTTAGAATAACAATATAACTGTTAAGATTTGATTTTTTTAACTTTTACTTAAAAGTTGTACAATATGTGTTATTCACAATAAATACAATTAGTCTTAAAAATTGTAGCCTAAACTTTTTAAATTTGCTTTAGAAGAAATATTTACATAAATTCAAATATTTAAAACAGTCCAGATGTTACAACCTTTGAACTATTAATTATAAAGTACATTTACAAGTTATTTGATCACACTTTATTACCGTACATTTTTAAGCTGTTGATGAAACATTAACATTGAAATAGAAAAAAATATATGCATAACAACAACTATACAGTTTAAAATACCGTATTAACAATTTTTTTTCAAAGATGCTTAAATAATTGTAAAAAAAGAAAACAGTATCTTAAGATGTTAAGTTGGTTGTTGAAAAATAGATTATGACTACGAGAAGTGATTTATTGTAAAAATAATGAAACTATAGGTGTAAAACATCGTTTATTAACTTTCTATTAGACAACAATTAAAACGAAAAAGAAGTTAGTTAGTGACGTTGATTTTAACAAATACTTCTTTGTTGGAAATGATTGAAAATAAAAGAGTTAAAGGCTTTAGTTCGAACACTCTAAAACACTACTTCAGAAAAAGAAAGTATAATAAGTTGTTGGTTGAAAAGCCTGTAGAACGTACGTGCATGCTGTTAAAAACCAGCTAAAAAATTGTTTTGATAAAAAAGGATTGCTAAAATAAAAATATTACAATTATCAAGTGTAAACTCAGTATTTGTGATTATATCTGTAACGTCAGTAAAATATTTCAAAATTACTTAACACGTTTTTATTTAACCGTACTTAAATAGTTTATAAAAAATGATAATTTAGGTCTTTCGTTTTTGACAACTAAATTTGTCGAAAATCACTTTTTTCCATTCTTTTCAGCAAAAACAGTACATGACCCACTACTGAATTAAACAAGTTCTTAATAAAAACAAATATAAAATAAAACTAAAATTATTACACAATAGTGTTTAAGTATATACTTTTATTTGTAAAAAGTTTGTAAACGTTGTTTTTTTTTTGTTTTACTGTGATTATAACTATATTTCATAAGTGTTATGTAAAGGGAATTTGTTGTTTTTGAACAGTTTAATCATGAAGAAAATTTATTAATGTCAGGGTTAGGATTAAAAGTGAAAGTAAAAAAATTAAAAAATAAAATAAAAAATTAAACTCGTGAAAAAATGCCTACTCGTGCGAAAAACTTCGTGCAAATATCTTTTTCTGCAACTTTGTGCACTCGTGCAATTTTGTCTCCTAATTTACAATTACAAATGGTATTAAAATAAGAAAACTCGAGTAACATAAACTTCTTTGGATTCGTGATACTTTTTTACAATGTTTCAGTATTTTGACAGAGATTTAAACAATTTTGTACTATATAACAAAAAACAAAGAATTATTTATTCATTAGTACCGAATTAATAAAGTTGATTGAATTTTGTTGTAACGTTATAACGCGTCGTCATCACCTATGGCTAAGTAAAATATAGATTTAAATAGATTAGTTGTCTATAATATCTGTATTTTAAATTATAAGAAATGTGCATTAATCTTTCATTTATATTTAAAATTATGTTAGAGTAAGTTTTAAATGATTTACATGTTAGTTATTATGTAGCTAATGTTTAGTAAGTTTTATTTTTAAGTCTTTATTTTATATATATTTATAAAGTTATGTTTATTTATTGTAAATTATAATGTAAAACTAGGTTAACAACAGCTTAAGTAACTTTAATCAATTATCGTAGAGCTTTAATTAGACTTGTAAACAAAGTTTTGATATTTTGCAGAGTAGACTACATAGTCTTTTGAAATCAAAATTTATGAAAAATTAAAATCAAGTACTCTCTTTTAGTTACAACGTTTACCAACACTATCATATCTGAACAAACAAAACCGCAAAGTTTGAAGACAGCTGTTGTGAGTTGTTTCTTCCTATTAGCAATACTTATTTTAATTGCTAATAACGATTTCAATAGTGAATATAACGCTTAAGCTGCAACTTAAATCTATTTGAAAAGGTACTTTAGACTTTTATGAATTGTAATATAACAGGAAGTTATTAAAATTAATATTCAATTTTTTAAAGTATAACATAATAGTTTTAAAAAACCTATGTGTAATGATAAATTTAGGTATATGATTTTTTCGAATTAAATCTATGATAAAACTTAAATAACATATTTCTGTCTGGAGTTGTTTATAATACTTTATTTTAAAACAAAATTTTGTACATGAGTATATTTTATGAGTTTTTTTCGTTTTTACAATAATGTTATGTCTAGTTAGAAAACTTAATTTAAAAAAGTTTCAAGTTCTAAAAAAACGATATTTTTATTAGTGCTTCAAAATGTGATGTTTTAGAAACTAAGTAAAAGAGTCTTTGTCACAATTGTCAGATGAAAAGAATAAAATGTAGTTATTATAGAAAATAAAATTCAATTTTAGTTTTCATCGTTGCTGCTATATATAAACTAAGCATAAAAGCTAATTCTTAAAACTTTTACAATTTTATATAGATGTAATCGATATCTGTAAGTTTTTGTTAACACAGTTGATTAAAAAATTGTTTTATTAAAACTTACTACCAAGTATAAAAAAGTGTTTTCAACAAGGTAAATAAATAAAAAAACTTAATATATGAATATATAACATTAGATCAAATAGTTATAGAAAACTTTTAATAATTTGCGTCTAAAGTTTAGATATTAAAAACTCAAACTTAAGCTTTTTATTATGTATTGTAAACAAATATGTATTGTAAAATATGTGAACCTAATTAGACAAAAATTATTTTTATCAAAGTAATCAGTATTTCTATACGTAACAAAGTTTTTAAAAATAAATTAGTATCAGTTAAAATATAAAAATGTGCGTTTTTTACTAATCATCAAAGTTCTTGATTGTGAAGTTTAACTATTTTAAAGCTTAGTAAAAAGAAAAGTTTAACATTAGTCATGTTGAAAATGGCTTTAAAATATAAACTAGAAAAAGATTTCTTTTCACGATTACTTATTAATTTTTAACACTAATATGAGTGAACTTTAGCTGTTTTGAATTATTAGTTCAGATTAAGATTATGAGGCTACTTATAAATTAATTTTTTTAATATTTTAAATTTTAAAAACATACTTCATATATAAACGTAAATTGTTGTTAAGTTTTTTTTTATATTGTTTTTTATAAGTTTTTATATTGTAAGGGTTGAAACTTAAAAGAGGTTACGTTAATTTTTACTTTATTATCTAGTTATTTATTACATAATTTTTAACTATCAAATAAGTCATAGATAAATCTTATATAGCATAGTATTTTAATATATACGGAGATAAAGTGTAGTGAAAGTTACACGTCTCAATAAATCTTTCTATTTAATGACCTCTAACATTAAAAAAAAAACTTTCTATTGATTTAAGCATTTGCAATAAAACATATAAATAATTCATTTTTTCGTTTTTGA
>NW_028140285.1:25000-30835 GCF_965202585.1 Thalia democratica | reverse complement strand
GAGTTATCAAATTAAACAAAATAGAACGTCAAGTATATAATTACTAAAATTAATTTAATTAAAAAAAAATCTCAGGTAATCTAAAATGTCAGGAATTATTTAAAAATAAATATAAATTTAAAACTTATTATATTGAAAAGATTGATGAATAATACTCTTGAATGTATGCAATGTTTGTATTTGTAATGCAATAACATAAATGGATAGATCAATGACAAATTGTAAACATATTGTATTATTTTATTTTACGATTTTATTTATTTAATTCAATAATTCAATAAACTTTACTTCTACTTGTCCTGGTCTTAGGTAATTTATAGATAACAATTATTTAAACAAACACTTTTGTACAGTTACAATACAGTTTTAGTACAGTTTGGGAGTAACTGTTGATAAAAAAAAACAAAAAAAAAGGTTAATTCAGGTTAAAATTTTATAAGGAATAATTTTAAAATATCAAATTGATTGTAAATCAAGTGCAAATAGGTTTTTTAAACAAACCGAAGGGTTTATAAAGGCTTGTAAACGCTTTCAAACGCCTACGACCATACCACACTGAGCACACCCCATCTCGTCCGATCTGGGAAGTTAAGCAGTGTCGGGCGTGGTTAGTACTTAGATGGGTGACCGCTTGGGAATACCACGTGCCGTAGGCTTTTGCTTTTTGAATTCATCTTTTTGTACTATTTTTCTTTCTGACCTATTTATACATATTACTCGTTTATTTACATTTCTTTAACGCTTAAAAGAAAAGTAAATTCTAGTTATTAGCAAATAAAAACGTAAGCCAATCAGATAACGTTATTTGCTGTTTAAACCAATTAGAGCGCTAAAAAAGTGGTTTGACCAGTTTGAGATATCGAAAAAATAATGGCACCATCTTGTAGAGTACAATTTTCTGAGTTAAAATTAATACAATTAGTCTTTTATACTAAAACTTAAAAGTTTTTTTGTCCACAAACAAATCACTTGAAAAATCAAACGAAAATAAATTTTGCACTTTTGTATTGTGAGTCATAATAAGTTATTTACTGTTACCAACAGATACTAGCAAAAGCTTTTTAAAGTTTTGTATTAACTTAATGTATTTGTACTTAGTTTAAATTAATAGAGTTTATTTGGTTTACTTTATTATGTGTATTGAATGTGATACAACTAAAACAAAACAAACAAGGAGAGTACTTGAATAGAACCAACACAATTTACAGACCAGTTGTGTACTAAACTTAAAGCAATTCTGAATAGTGAATATGCAGTTATTATTATAAGTTCAAAGTTCACTTTAACTTAATTTAATGTATTTTGTAAATTGGTTTTATTTAATAGATAGTAGTGAATTACTTTATTTAATTTACTTTAGTATGTGTTATATAACTTTATTTAAACAAGAAGCAAAACGGGATTATACTTTCAATAAACTACACAATTTACAGACCAGTTGTGTACTAAATTTAAAGCAATTCTGAATAGTGAATATGCAGTTATTATTATAAGTTCAAAGTTCATTTTTATTTATTTTAATGTATTTTGTAAATTGGTTTTATATAATAGATAGTAGTGAATTACTTTATTTAATTTACTTTAGTATGTGTTGTATAACTTTATTTAAACCAGAAGCAAAACGGGATTATACTTTCAATAAACTACACAATTTACAGACCAGTTGTGTACTAAATAAAAAGCTATTGTGAATAGTGAATATGCAATTGTTATTATAAGTTTATAAGTTCACAGTTTACAAAAGCTTAACAATTTAGTTATTATTTTGTTCATATTTGCATATCTAATTTATGAAAAGTTAGTGTTATGTGTATTGGCTTTTTAATTTCTTTATTTGTAGAACTGCTAGTTTTATATTCTAAAGAAACATGTTTAAATAAATATGTTTAACAAGTAACTTAAAAATGGAAGAAATATATTGTATATATTGAACTATTTATATTTATTCTAGCTATTTGCTTAGTGTATTTATTAATGTGATTATTTTATTTTGTTGTTTGTCTTATAGTTTAATCGTATTGTGTTGAAATATATATAACAAATACAGAGGTTTAAAGTAAGTTTAAATGAAAATAAAATAAGACATATAGTTGAAATTATAAAATTATAAGTTTAAAAAATAGTTTTTTTTTTTTTTTCTTTGTTTGTTTGATTGTTTGTTTATTATATAATCGCGACGTTTCATTTTATTACTTTTAAGCATACTAAATATAATAATAGGTATAGTTATAGGAAAAATTCTATTAGTTTCTAATGTAATAAAAAAGTTTATTTCCACAAATAAATAAATACCTGAAAAATCAAATGAAAAATAAATTTCGCACTCTTGTATTGTGAGTCATAATAGGTTATTTACTGTTACCAACAGATACTAGCGAAGGCTTTTTAAAGTTCTATGTTAATTCAATGTATTTGTACTTAGTTTTATTAAAATGACAGTATTTTTAGTTAAGTATGTTTATTTAACGTTGTGTAACTCAAGTAAAACCAGAAGCAAATAAGGAGACTACTTTCAATAAACTACACAAATTAAAAATATATTATTATTTATAAATCAATCGTGTTGTGTTTCAAAATACATTTTTCAAATAATGTTTTACAAGTATTTATCAGTTATTTAGTTTTCTTTTTATAGTTTAGCTGTATTGTTTTATTTATTTGTTATTATTTTTATTTAATTGTTTGCTTATTATATTTATCGCCATGTGCTTAAAAAATAAAACAACTATAAAGGTTTAAAAAGTAAGTTTAAATAAAAATAAAATGAAACATATAAAATAAGTTTATGATTTTTTTATTATTATTATTTTTATTTAATTGTTTGCTTATTATATTTATCGCGATGTGCTTAAAAGAATAGAACAAATACAAAGGTTTAAATTGTAAGTTTTAAATAAAATAAAATGTAACATATAAAATAAGCTTATGTTTGATTTTTTTATTTTATTTTTATTTATTTTTATTTAATTGTTTGTTTATTATATTTATCGCGATCTGCTTAAAAAAATAAAACGAGTATTAAGGTTTGAAAAGGTTATTAAATAAAAATAAAATGAAACATATAAAATAAGCTTATGTTTTTATTTTTATTTTTTTTTTTATTATTATTTTTATTCAATTGTTTGTTTATTATATTTATCGCAATGTGCTTAAAACGATAAAACAAATATAAAGATTTAAAAAGTAAGTTTAAATAAAAAATAATACAAATAAAGCTTATTTATAATAAACAAACATATTTAAAACATTATAAAAAGTAGTTTATATATATTATTTTTTATTTATTTCTTTTAAACATATTAAATAAAGTATAAAAAAAGTATTAAAACATTTAAACGTAGCATAAATAAGCTTAAAATATTAAAAAAATTGAAAAGAAACAAAGAAATTTAAAAAAAATCGGGAAAAATCGGCAAAAAAGTTCAACAACAACATTTGAGCATCATACGCGTATGCATTACTTTACACTAGTGAGAGAGACGTGTTTGTGCGTTCGGTCGACTTGGCGAGAAAGCGGGCTTAAAGCATTACTGTTTAGCACCCGAGGCGCGGCTATTGCAGCGGCGGCGAACGTGCTATGTAAACGCATCGGAGCAGCGTATGAAAAACTACAAGCGTCCAGCGGCGGTAGGCTTATAGCTTTGCGAAGTCGTCGAGACGAGTAGCCGACGCAGGCACGGCTCGAGGCGGGTAACTGCAGCAGACAGATGGCGTGTTGCTGCTGACGAGTTAACCGGCAGAAGGCAAACGGTTGGTCGGGAGAAAGAACAGTCAGTTGTATAGCTGCATGCTGCAGTCGACGCGGGCTGGCGCTTTAAACAGCAAAAGGCCGGCGCCGACTTTCAGTAACGTTCGCAAGGCTTTTAAGCCGAGTGATAGAAAAGGTCTGTATTTATACAGTAAAAACGCTCAGTCGAGCAACGGGTTTAAACGCCCTCGGATAGTTATCTGGTTGATCCTGCCAGTAGTCATATGCTTGTCTCAAAGATTAAGCCATGCAAGTGTAAGTACGAGCTCACGTACAGTGAAACTGCGAATGGCTCATTAAATCAGTTATGGTTCATTTGATTGTACGCTTTTACATGGATAACTGTGGCAATTCTAGAGCTAATACATGCGTAAAGCGCCGAACTGACGTGAGGCGCGCATTTATCAGACCAAAACTAACCGGCTTTCGGGTCGTTACAATGGTGACTCTGGATAAGCTTGCGGATCGCACGGCCTAGTGCTGGCGACATCTCATTAAAGCAACTGCCCTATCAACTATCGTCGGTACGGTATCGGCCTACCGAGGTTGTAACGGGTGACGGAGAATCAGGGTTCGATTCCGGAGAGGGAGCCTGAGAAACGGCTACCACATCCAAGGAAGGCAGCAGGCGCGCAAATTACCCATTCCCGGCTCGGGGAGGTAGTGACGAAAAATAACAATGCAGACCTCGTACGAGGTCCTGCAATTGGAATGAGTACACTTTAAACTTTTTAACGAGTATCCATTGGAGGGCAAGTCTGGTGCCAGCAGCCGCGGTAATTCCAGCTCCAAAAGTGTATATTTAAGTTGTTGCGGTTGAAAAGCTCGTAGTTGGATATAGGGACGGCGAGGTTGGTCGGTCGAAAGGCTAGCACTGGCCTCGTTGTTCTTGTTGGTCGGTGCCTTCGCGGTGCTCTTAACTGAGTGTTGCGGTGGTCCGGCAAGTTTACCTTGAAAAAATTAGAGTGTTCAAAGCAGGCTTTACGCTTGTATAATGTTGCATGGAATAATGGAATAGGACCTCGGTTCTATTTTGTTGGTTTTCGGAGCACGAGGTAATGATTAATAGGAACGGACGGGGGCATCCGTACTGTGCCGTTAGAGGTGAAATTCTTGGATCGGCGCAAGACGAACGACTGCGAAAGCATTTGCCAAGAATGTTTTCTTTAATCAAGAGCGAAAGTCAGAGGTTCGAAGACGATCAGATACCGTCCTAGTTCTGACCTTAAACGATGCCGACTAGCGATCGGGCAGTGTCGAACTTAAGAACTGTCCGGCAGCTTCCGGGAAACCAAAGTCTTTGGGTTCCGGGGGAAGTATGGTTGCAAAGCTGAAACTTAAAGGAATTGACGGAAGGGCACCACCAGGAGTGGAGCCTGCGGCTTAATTTGACTCAACACGGGAAATCTCACCCGGCCCGGACACAGCGAGGATTGACAGATTGAGAGCTCTTTCTTGATTCTGTGGGTGGTGGTGCATGGCCGTTCTTAGTTGGTGGAGCGATTTGTCTGGTTAATTCCGATAACGAACGAGACTCTTACTTGCTAAATAGCTGCTCGACCCATTGGGTCGGAGACAACTTCTTAGAGGGACTAGTGGCGTTTAGCCACACGAGATTGAGCAATAACAGGTCTGTGATGCCCTTAGATGTTCGGGGCCGCACGCGCGCTACACTGACCGGATCATCGTGTGTTCCCTAGGCCGAAAGGTCCGGGTAATCCGTTGAACCCCGGTCGTGCTAGGGATAGGGACTTGCAATTGTTTCCCTTGAACGAGGAATTCCCAGTAAGCGCGAGTCATTAGCTTGCGTTGATTACGTCCCTGCCCTTTGTACACACCGCCCGTCGCTACTACCGATTGAATGGTTTAGTGAGGTCCTCCGATTGAGCCTGGTACGTGCGGCAACGCACTCGCCGGTGTTCGAAAAGACGATCGAACTTGATCATTTAGAGGAAGTAAAAGTCGTAACAAGGTTTCCGTAGGTGAACCTGCGGAAGGATCATTAACGAATCGAAATTTGATTTCAAGCGACGTCTCTTCTTCGAAGGGACCGAGCCCTGTAACTGTTATAGTTCGGTCGCGTTGCT